>NW_027125542.1:0-274294 GCF_009792415.1 Cryptosporidium ryanae
CACCTTTATTCTTATCACCTCTACCATTTCTAATGTTTTTTCGACCTTTAGATTCATCACCATCTGATTCAAATGCAGGGTTATCAATCCCACCACAGTTGCCATCATCATAGTCTTCTTCATTTTCATCTTCATCTTCATTAATTGTTTCCAAACTCATGTTTAGTGACCAAACTACAGATCTATATCCTGAGCCAGTTTTACTTTGAAGTCTTTGATTGTATCTTTCAAGTAGTGTTCTTGGATGTCCTTCTCTTCTTACTGGTATAGGAATTCTATCTGTAGGTGGATTTCCTTGACCAAATATATTATCTATATTGTTATCAAAATCATCGTCGTTGTCATTACTATTACCACAAGAGTCATGGCATCTTCTAAAACAGCAGCAACAACAACCTATGCATTTCTTGATTTTATCCAGAGTCGAAGATTTCAACTTGAGC
Source organism: Cryptosporidium ryanae (assembly GCF_009792415.1). NCBI lineage: Eukaryota > Apicomplexa > Conoidasida > Eucoccidiorida > Cryptosporidiidae > Cryptosporidium > Cryptosporidium ryanae. The sequence goes on from NW_027125542.1 coordinate 444, forward strand.
AGAGAGAGTTCAACAGTTCCGTAATTGCGCAAATATGTTATTGACGAGTAGCTAATGGATCTGTTGTCAATTTTAAAAGCGACAATGTACAGTAATAAAGTCACATAACCAATACTCCAAAATTTAATCATCTTCGTAAACTATAGTAGGGTTGACAAATTTTACACAAATTAAAAATGACTATAGTACCTAAATATTTTCTATATTCAAGACAAGGGATAAAACCGGGAAATGCAGATTAACTTGTCAAATATTCACAAAAAAAGATTCAGGATACAAAAAAAATCAAAATATGCTCAGTTATCTAGGAAAAACAGACATACAAAACCACTGTTATACAGATTCAACGCATATTTCAAAAGCTCCCAGTCTGATTATCAATTTCATCAATTTATCATTTTTTTTAAATCTAAATTCTCCCGCAACTTACAATTATTTGGCATTACCTCACTGATATACTGATGTACCGAATATCAATATGCATTAAGCAATGGCGCCAAAAGTTCAATTGCATTTTTTAAAGGCTTTATTATGGTACCAAAAAGTCGGGTCAAATTGACTTGCTATGTCGTGGTATAAATTTCTCTAACTTTTACTAGAGGTTATTCAACAGCGTCTTAACCTAACACAGTAATTGTAAGGGTGTACCAAAAACAAGGCATGAATATGATATATATGTTACAGATTCAGCGGTTACTTTTGATTTATAGCGGACAAGGTTGAGTCGCTAAACAAGGACGAGCGATAATAAAAACCATTAATTGAGTAATCTTAAAGTATGCTGAAGCGACAGGCTACAATAGCGAATTAAATTAGTTTATTTTTGAAGTTAGATTTAGCTTCACTTTCCCGTACTGTATTTCCACACGAACCTTGTTTCACTCTTGTTGTCAAAGCGTCTTTGATACCAAATATTTTACTTAGAAATGCCGACACGATTTTCAAATGTTTTCTCTTTTTTTGTGGGCTTTTGAGTGATTGTGGATCAGTCTACGAGTAAGTTATATAGAAATCATGAAACCAATAATCAAAATGCTAGTGTAATTTTTTTTACGTTGTGCTTTGATAGCTGTAGAGAGAGTGTTATATGCAGTAAATGTTATAGCGAACACCATAAATCTAACCAAGTGTTGATTTAACCATTGAAATACACATACACATTGACAAACTTGGTTATATGGATACATATATCTGTTTAGTTTAATCAATTATAAAATTTGAATTTTAAAGGGTTGCTATTAACGGATAACTAAGCCAAACCTTTATATGCTCATATACTTTAACGCATAAGCAGCCTCTGTATTGTGTGGTATAAGGTAAATAATGTTAGTGACTAAGTGACAAACCTTGATAAATCAATTTACACGCGAATGTTAACAACATTCTTTGAGAAAAAAGTGATTTTATTATAAGTTTTAAACAGTGTTTTCTTTCAACAAACGAGCAAAAGCTCAGCACATACGCACATGCAAATCACTTTTGATTATTTACACTTATTGAACGTATATCATGTTTTATTAAATGTCCGTATTTAACATACAAAATTTAAATGTTCTGGCGGGAACAGTTAGTATTAAGCGAGCAGTTTGCCTGTGTAATGAAGTCAAATGTAAATGAATGAGATAGGCACAGTAAAGCAGTTTCACGCGTTTAATGGTTGTTTATCCTGCAAATAAGGTCAAGCAATTTTAATAAGCTCCCCTAGCAATTATATAACAATTTAAAGTGTAAACGAACTAAACAGGGCAGTTTTGTACAAGCGAATGTGAATGGTTATTATATAATGAGCACAGCAACAAATTTATTTGAAAGTACAATTGTGAATATTTTGTATTGTTTAGTTATTGTTAGATTTAAAAAAAGAAATTATTCAGAAATTGATCAGTTTTTCTTAGTAATTCCATTGTTTGTTATTGTAAGTAGAGGAAAATAAAATAGGCATATTGTTATTGATTAAAACTGTTATTGTTACTTGTAGGTAAACATTGCAGTATATCATAATTATCTGATACTAGTCATAAACTTGGCGTTGTATTTGTGTTTACAAAGAGTTATAGTTCCGTGTGTAACAGGTGGGGTTGCATGTGGTAAAACTCAAGTTACAAACAAATTGGCCGATAAAGGATACGAAATTATTGACATGGATATTATATCAAGGGAAATAGTTTCTGTTGGAAAACCTGCGTATAGGTACGTTTAATCACTAGTTAAGCAATCACTCTGTATTAACAAATAAATATACATTTAATAATGATATAGAGAGATAGTAAAGTACTTTGGTGAAGATATTTTAGACAAAAATCTCGAGATTAACAGAAAAAAACTGCGAACAGTAATTTTTAATGATTCAAATAAGAGAAAGAAATTAAATGAAATAACTCATTTTCACATTATTGTTCAAACTATAATTAAAGTTATTTACTATAGAATATATCTATCCGCAGTAAAATTTACGAGTATAAAAACAATAATAGTTTCACCTCTTTTATTTGAAAACGCTTTACTTACAAAAGTAACTTCACCAATATACGTCGTTGCCACGACTACACAACTACAAGTTAAAAATCTTATTGAAAGAGACAAATGCACAGAAGATCTCGCGATAAAAATGATTAGCTCACAGATGGACCTAAAGGTGAAGTGCCAATTGGCTGACAAAGTTATTTGGAATACAGGAACTTTAGAAGAGTTATATGAAAACACCAACAAAGCATTCAAAACTCGAAATCTAGTTTCAGGTATTTGTCTAAAATTCAGAGATTATCTACCGTTTATAAAAAAACAGCAATAAATCAGGAAAAATAATCACGTTAATTCAAAAACAAATATACCCGCTGTCGTTTGTTTTCTTTTTCAGTTCCCTTCAAGTTTGCACCATTTGTATCCCAAAGTACAAAACCGAACTCCATTAGTTACAAATAATCTACCATTTTAACTACAATCTATTCTCAGCAGTTTGCTTGCGAAAATAAAGCACAGCTATATTTATTTGCATGCAGTTTTTTTTAAGACAAGACGCGCCTTTTTTAAATTATAATGTATAGGGTAACCGGGTAATAAAGGTAGAAAAAAATAATTGCAAAGTATACAGACAAATATATATATTATTTATAAATGTCAAGTGCATGTATATGTATTATGCATACAGAAGAATTGTAAAAAATAAAGTTACGGATATAAATAATTTTCACAGGAATAACAATTAGATCAACGACAAATAACGGCAGTTTAATACAAATAGTAGCTGATTATTTGAAGTTAGATCTTAATTAGTAGAAAAGGTTTTCCGATATTTATACACAAAGACTGAGTTCCTGAAACAGAAGAAAATTCGGTCTAAGAACAAAATACAAGAATAAGAGTCATCACAGTTTTCAAGTTATTTACTTTTTTTTCTTCCCTTGTTTATTGTCGTCGTGCCAGCAAAACAAGTGTTTTAAATAATGGGATCAGTAGTTTCAGCAGGGTGTTGTTCAGGGAGAGAAGATGAGGAGGCAAAGAGACGAGCGTATGATAAGTTAAATAGGGCTGATGGAGTGAATGATGATATTACAAGGTTTGATCTCGCATATGATAAAAACGATATAGAAGAATTTGTTAAATTGTTATCATCGAATCAACCGATAGATAAGTTAGATGAACCGATGCATCCCTGGGCAGCAGATCCAAAGACAGTTGGAGCTTTAGCTGCAACACAATTAGCCATACTAGCAGCTAGAGACAGTCAACCAGAACTTAAAGACGTGATAAGAAAAAAAGGTGGAATACAAGGACTATTAGAGTTACTTAAAAGCAAAGAAGAAGATAGAATAGATGGAGCAGTGGTTGCGCTATCATTTTTGAGTGTAAATAATGCGGAGTGTTGTAATGCAATGTTTGAATGTGGCGTATTGCCATACTTGGTTAAGTGTATGTCCGGTGAAGTAGATGGACTCAGGGCTGCATCTGCACAAACAGCTAGGAATATATTTATTTTAGGTATTAATCAACGAAAAGAATTTATGAGACTTGGGGGTATACAAATACTTGTTAATTTACTGGCACCACCAACTAAAGATATAGATAAACCTGAAAGCTGGTATACACCTTTAGAGGCAATATATCACATTGAGGATTTGATTATAGACCAAAATGAGGAGTTACTGGAGTACACAAGGGCAGTCAGAAAGTGTGGTGTTGTGGAAAAGCTCAAGGTATTGACTAAAAGCAATAATAGAGATGTTTCAGAAGCAGCAGAAATTTTACTCACAAGGGTGTCTGAGTAATTGATATTATTTAATTAAAAAAAGTTTTATAAATAACATTATTTTCTATAACTTGTTTTCCCTTATTTATTATTCATAATCGTTTCTAGCATTTTTTGGAATTGAATGTAATATACACTCAAGCAAAACATACTTTTCAATAACCTTCATCTTAGAATATCATCTTTTTACACAAACAAAAAGATCTTCAACGTCTACTATTGCTAATATTACACTGGATTTTAGGTTCTTTAAGTTTACTTTTTTTTCTGTGTGTATTTGCCATTAAACGATACTTTAAACAGTCTCAAACGTACTTATTTGCAAAATTCTATTTTCAATTATGAGTGATATAGCATAAAAACACTGTACCCACGGCCAAGGCTGACATGCATAACACCAGAAACGATACTAATTTATTGTCAAACATGCACGAACAAGCACATAATGATATTTAAGGGGATTTTATAACATTACTTAAACAGAAACATAGTACACTTGAAAATAACAAAACTGCAATTTCAAATTAACTACCAATATTACTGGTTGTATACCGTCAAGCAATTTGGTTACATGCCTTTATGAGAAAATTAAGTAAAAGTGCCCGCCTTTATTGGCTGGTTTAGCAATAGTAAATAACTGCCCTGATAATACAAGGTGCAGAGACGGAAATGAAAAAAAGTAAATTGTGCTATAATTAAATGAAACCGGGAAAATAAGGAGTAGTTATATGGAAGTAGAAAACTATAATAATAAATAAGGAGATAAGAAGGAGGAGAAAAAACAGATAGGATCTGACTGAATCAGTAGGTTGGGATACTGTCTGTTTCTTTCTCATTTCTTTTTGTCGGGAGGTATTTTATTTGGGAAATTAGTAACTGTAGCATACGATTGTCGGTGAGAAACACAGGTTGTTCAACTATAAAACCTGATTAATACTGAAAAAAAGGGATAATAAAATACTGAATAGCAGTATTTGATTGTAGATACATTTGACAAGAGAAGTGGGATTTACCAGAGCGTTTAATAGAGATATTTTGTAATTGCACCACATTTAACTTTTAAAGGTTTATGAATAATGTTTAAGGTAACAAAAGAAGATCTGGGCGAGGACGTAGAGTTATTGGACTATTTAAGTGATTCAACAAACGATGGGGAAAGGACGGAAGAATACATTTCAAAAAAATGCAATGCAATAGAAGAGCCACTGACATTATCTGACTCTTTCTCGAAAAGCTTTGTTGTATTTGGGCTTCCGTCTGTAAGTCATGATAAATACGAAAGGTTCGCTAAGGCTTTGAGAACAATTATCAATCAAACACTAAAAATGATGCGAGTGGAATACGACGAGAGCTTTATATTGGATATTCCGTGTGACGAGAACGGAAATACAAAAGGTTTAGCAATACTCACGTTTCCCAATTCATTTCAAGCGGAAACTGTTTGCCAGTCATTGTCGAAAGCTCCGTTTGATAAACAAACTAGATTTAATACTGTTATGTTTGACGATGTTAAGGTAGTATTGGAACAAGATGAATCGGATCCAAAGTATCTCGAGACGCTTTATCCACCACCTTTGCTATTCGATAGAAGCGACATTAGAAATTGGCTGTTGAGTTCTAGATGCAGCGAACAATTTGTAATTAGATATCAGAGTTCAACAGAAATATATTCATTTGATTCAGTAAGACGGGTTCCGGAGTTAGTATATGATGGCGAGAGAGCAAAGGGTGGGAAGAGAGTTTGGACGGATTTTTCAGTTCAATGGAGTCCTATGGGTTCTTATTTAATCACGTTTCATCGTCAAGGAGTAGTTTTGTGGGGCGGAGATAACTGGGATAGAAAAATTAGATTTGAGCATAAGGACGTTAAATTTATAGAGTTTTGTCCGAATGAGGAATATTTACTTACATGGGACGGCTCCTCTCCAGAATCAAAGTTTGACAAAGCAGTTAAGGTTTGGCATGTGCTCTCTGGAAAGCTTTTAAGGTGTTTTGCAACTCCAACTCAAACATTGAGTATTTCTGAAGACAAGTACTTTTCGTGGAGTCCTACCGGAAAATACCTTGCACATTGTTCAGAGAAGGGGGAATTGTATGTATACGAATCATCTACCATGAATTTAATTGAGGACCCCGTAACGGGCTCAAAAACTCCATTAAAATATCCACTCTTGTTCTTTGATTGGTCTCCAGAGGAGGACAATTTGTCTATTTGGTGTCCAGAAAGAGGAGATACTCCCGGACGTTTAACGTTACTTTCTGCTCAAAATAGGAAGGAACTGGCGATTAAGAATGTGTTTAACGTTAAGGAAGCATCTGTGTATTGGCAGCCTAAAGGGCAATATATGTGTTTAAGGGCTCAGGTTTCCAGAAGAACTGGCAAAAAGGCGAAAAAGGAATACACCCAACTGGAAATATTTAGAGTCAAGGAAAAGAACGTCCCCGTTGACACAATACACATAGAGGGCGTGTCAGTTCGTTGCTTCTCTTGGGAATCATCAAACAGATTTGTTGTTATTGTTGTAGATGAGGTAACCAGATCGCAGACACTTAGATTTTACCAGGTAAACAATACGCAAACGGATTTTATTTATTCTCACTACTTAACAACTCCAGTTGATACAGTTAAATGGAGTCCATTGGGAAGTTACTTTGTTGTCGGAGGATCTGGTGGAAATCTTGTTTTTTGCCAACTAAATAACGATAATAAGTTTGATATCTTACAAAAAGACGAACACTTTATGTGCAACTGGATTCAATGGGATCCAACCGGCAGATACATAACAACGGCCTTTCAATCCAAACTCGCTGAGGGTGGTTATAAATACAGCACTGAGACAGGATATGTAATCTGGTCGTTCCAAGGAAGAAAGTTGTACAGTTCCCCATTGGAAACATTTTACCAGTTTATGTGGAGACCTCATCCACCTTCGCTGTTGCCTCAGGAGAAATTTGACGAGATTCCGAGAAGACTTAAGGAATACAGCAAAAAATTCGAGATCGAGGACGACTCAATTAGGTCCGAAAGGCTTAACATTGTGCTGCAAAATCGCAAAGTTAATGAAGACGAGTTTAATTCAATTATAGAAGAAATCAATAAATGGAAGGTGAAACAGACAGTATACAATGAGTGGCTTGTCGCGAAAAATGCACTTATTGAGTCACTCGAATGGGAGGAACAAGAAGAAGTTGTTGAAATCGAACTTGAAACCACTCAGGAAGTCATCTCCACTGATTTCTGACGATCTTGTTCTTATCAAAAGGTCTTCTTGGGTAGGGCGCGAACGCCCTACTCCGAAACACAGGAAAAAACGAAGTCACGGTACATTTTCATTCTAGAAGTAAAATAATAAATAGAAAAAGAAGATGCTCCCGTTTTCTTATATTAAATTAACAACAGTCATCTACTTGTACATGTATTGTTTCCTCCTGTTTGCCGCGCTTCTACATTACATATTGATCGTCTCGTCTCTGAATTGATCCGGTACGTTTTCCGTTTCATGGCACCTATATTGCCTAAATTTATCGTGTCTGTCATAAGTGCCGTTAAGCTAAGGTACCGACCATGGCGCCAGTTTTATATTTATATATATATAAAAATGAGGGAAACCTTGTGATAGCAGAGTATAGGACAGATTTGCGGTAAAAATAATTTTTAAATAAAATATTAGAGACATGAGCCGGGAATAGATAAGTAATAATTTGTCTCATTTTTTGCCTTGCAAGTTTAGGACAAAGGGTCTAAGTTTCACTCGCTTTTGCTATTGTAGTTTCGAGTAAAATGGGAGCAAATAAGGGTTTCATGCTCAAGAAACGCCTGGGGAAGAAGATGAAGCAGAATTCCCCTGTCCCTCACTGGTTTCGTTTGAAGTCTGACACAGACATCAGGTACAATGTTAAGAAGAGACACTGGTTGAGAACGAAGCTCAAGATGTAAGAATCTTGAGTTGATTTTTCTTGCTGCATATAGTTGAGTAGTGTTGAATTTGAAGAATCTATTCTCTGTTTCAAGTGCAGAAGAAAGTGTATAAATTGGTATTTAAGAACAAAGCAAACGGTTCATTAACTTATGCTTTGTTTCTTGAGTAAACATAACAATTAGTTTATACAAGAGTAATGCACATGATTGGCTGGAGGGGATTCTGTTTGTCTCGAAAAAGGATCAGTCTAGTAGACACGCAGTTCCATTCTTAGTTAGGCCTTACAATTCCTTCTCCTGCGGTATCGCTCTGTAGAACATCTTCTAGACTCAGTGAGTTAATTTGGAGCTGATTGAACTTAACTTTATTAGTATGATACGTTTGTCTTTTTTTCCGATATTCTCATTGATTGTTTTTACAGGTTTTGTGTCCTCGTTCCTTCGTAGTGAAGGTGGTAGCTTGGCGTAGGGCACGTGGTGAACAAGATGGAGATGCTAAGATGCGAAACATAGAGACAAACAGATATTAAAAGTTAATATAAACTAAACGAGATAAAAAAGAGTATATTTATCAATTTGGAATGTTTAACCTTCTTTAAACCCGTGGTCAAGCATTACATTGAGCAAACTCAGGCAATTGTTTATTTTGTCCTCAAGGTATTTAGAGTAGTCAACTAACTGGACGAATTGATAGGTTATTGACTTGTATTTTAAGACATTTGATTCGTGATTTTCATCTAGTTCATCAAGTACCTGCATCTTAGTCAGCACTTTTTCTATCCAAGAATAAAGCTTAATTACGACGTTGTTTTTAATATTAATTAATTCTTCGACATTAACTTTGTCACACTTATAGTCTCTAATATACTTAAAGCGAGAACCAATTGCTGAATTAAAGCTACTGTTCTCAGTCAATTGCATTCTTAAAGAATTTTGGAATTCAATATATTCTTCCTTAGATATGTAGTCGTCTTGTGTATCCAGTATACACTGAGATAACTGAATAGTCGAATTCCCCAGCAAAGACTTTATGATATTTTTCTCAAGTGCTACAGTGTCACTCAACTGCCTTGTTAAAATGCATTCTACGCATTCTTTCCTTTTGCAGGTCATTTTTAAGCCTTCCATATACATTTCAAGTCTTTTATAGTTTTGCGATAAAACGGAAGTAACCTTTTGCAGTACGAGTATTTCAATCTTGGTGCAACTGTATTTCGAGTTTGGTTTCATTTTTGAAGTAAGAAACTTGTATTTTTTCCCGTCATTGTAATTATGTGAATCAGACAACATTTCCAAATACTTTCTCATTCCTGGAATTGGAAACTCGGCTTTTTCAAACTCTTCAACCAAAGTCCCATTCGGAAGCTCAACTCTAGTCGAATACCTTCTGGTTCCAATCATTCCTTTGTATGGACCTCTATAGTGACCCCTGATATTCGTGTCTTTATTTTTCAACTCTAAGTTGTTGAATCCTTGCCTGTAAATATTCGAGTTCAGTCTTTTTCTTATTTCATCGAACACCCTGAATTCACTGTCTAAATTCTGCATCAGCCTATTCACCTTAAAGACTCTTTCCTCGAAGTCAGGATAGTTTTTCTCGTTAAAGTCAATGTATTCGTCTCCACTTATTTCTCTTAGTTTAGCTAATATTCTATCTATCCTTCTACTCTGATCTCTAAAGGAGTTGTTCAGTTTCTCAATCTCAAATCCCTCAGTATATTCGTTGAAGATGTTGTCAAATCCCGCATTGTATTTAATACAGTTTGAAAGAAAGCCATTCAACAATTTGAATGCGTCCCTTTTCATATTTGTGTCGTTCCAAACCCTATCCCACTCTTTAACCAAGTCCATTAACTGAAATTCAGTCATAGGAACGCTCGCCTCTCTGAATATTGTCTCCATAAAATAATCCATTGTATTTCTGTTCATTTTAATCTCGTCCTCAAGCTCCCTAAAGTACAAATATGCACGTGAATAGTTCATTTCATTGCACTTGAGCATTATCCTGACCTCCCTTGGCTTCCAGTACTTCAAACTGTTTCTTTTAATTAAAGGAAAGTTCCCTTGTGCATCACTTTTGTGTGAAGTATACTCTCTTTTGGAAAGAGACCATATTTTCTTTCTCACAATACTCAATAACCTTAAATACCTGCTTTCCTCAATGTAGCTTTGAGAATGGTTTGCAAGTATTCTAAAACAATCATTGCAGGTTCCGTATTTGCAGTCAGTGCATTTTGCTTTGCTGGCTTCGTGAGGATAAGATAAAGCCAACGTTTTAATAAGTGTCATCAAAGTGAGTTTAATTCTCTCGAGTATTTTAAGTCTGTAAACCCTTAAAAGTCCTTTTAAGCTCAATACTCTGTTTATAAAAGACTCTGATGAATACCTTTCCAATGACCACAATATTCCGTCTTCTCCAAAGTATAGGTCTATTTTATTGTTTTTCTTGTGCCTATAATGTTCGTCTCTATACTCAGAAAAAGTCATCATGTCATCATAATTGCAGTACCGAAGGTGACCCACTATACTGGAAATCCATGTTTTATAGGTAAAGACTTCTCTCAGAAGCCTTTCTGGGTTATTTAGCAGACATTTACAGCCAACAGGGGAACCTAATGAACATGATTCACAAAATCCATTTTTCGAATTTCTTATCTCTATCTCGTTAGTTATTACCTTTCCAATAAGTTCCTTTTTGTATTCATTCATTAACACGAGAATGTTGATGTCACAGTCACTACCTTTAGTACTGTGATTATGAATCCCACCGTAAATGCTATTTTTGAAAAGTTTTTCCTTAAATTCGGGATAGCTTTTATTATATATTTTGTATTTTCTGTAAATTCTCTCCAATATTCTAGAGTGCTCATCATATGCATGAGAGGATTTGTCCCAATAACCTTTAAATCCCATTTTATCGGACAGTATAATCCTTTTGTTGTCAATTTTTTCCATGCAATCGTCTATCCTTAGATCTATTTTATCTCCAATTTTGCTGTAATAATTTAGTGTTCTAATTTGCGTATTTATCATATCTGTAAATTCAGTGAAGCCGTTAAATGTTTTTTCGTTGCACTTTGAGCAATCCCTTTCAGATAAAGACTCGAGAAAGAACCTTACACCCATTACCACTTGCTTTAGTTCTTCTCTTCTTTTTAATAAATGCTCCAACTCTTTCTCGCTGCAATCAGTTACCCTCTCTTTGCAGCTCTCGCAGTGGCAATTATCTTGTTTATTCAAATAGCTTTCTAATTCATCGTAGCTATATTCATCTTCTCTTGATGTTTTCCTTTCTAACTCGTCCAGAAGCTCTTTAATTTTCAGGTAATTCCTCTCCAAGTCAAATGATTCATTGTCTTGACCACTCGTAGTGTTATAACCTGGTCTTCTTCTATACGCATATATAGTCTTCCTTTCATTCAAAAACTGTCCTAAAATATCAATGTCTAAATTGCGACCCTCCTCTCTGAAACCTCTTCCCACAATGTAATTCCTTAATTCTTCTTCGAGCACAAATTTATTCGAATGGTCAACAAATTCTCTAAGCAAGCCTATCACTCTCTTGAACCTGTTTCTAAGCTTGTTTCTTTCAATGTGCTTTAAATTTATACTGGACTGGTAGTCAAGACACGTGTCGCACTCCGGATCATCGCACTCTCCAGTGAAAGCCGAGTTCAAGTAAGAGAGTTCCAGGTTAACCTTCCTCATTTTATTCAAAGTGTCTTGCTTCATATTTAACAATTTTCTTATTCTTAGTTTGTAGTTAAATTTCTCAATATCCTCAGAGAGAGTGTCGTTTACTGGAAAGACAATGCTGCTTTCCAATTTGCTCGAAAGTTTGGGACTCAACTCGCGTTCCTCTTCGAATAACTCTGGATCAGTTCCAGTCATTTGTCTTAATATATTTCTCTCGAATCTGAGATCTTCTTGTTGCTCAAACAACCTTTCTCTGTCTTCCTCCTCTTCAAGTATCTGAAGGTCCATTTCAAACTTTGTTTTCCCGGAAAACAGCCCCTTTGACCTCCTTAGTATGGCATATTCCTCCGGAAATTTTGTCTCATTGAACAACAATAAAACGCTTTTTCCCCTTTGATTAAACCAGCAGTCAGGATTCTCCAACAAATATAGCAGCTTGAGATTAAGCTCATCATCCTCAGTTGCTGCTGCCTTTTCGCCATAAGGACCTATAAGCAAATCCAACGGGGGTGCAAAGTAGGTACCGAATTCAAGAATTCCATTTTTAGATTCTACATCGTAGCTGCTTGCAAAGTTGTATTTTTGAACAAAAACTGAAACAAAAAATGAGACGAAAACCAACAACAATAAGTGTTCGTTCATTATATTTGTCCAAATTTTCAATCCAGATTCATAACTTCACTTCATCTGCTTTCTTTTATTTCTGACTTTTATCTCTCTTTAATATATCTATTATTTGAAAAAACAGTGGCGCCAACCAGATAGATAGTGGTTTACTTTTAAAAATGCATAGGGCATGTAGAAAATCTTGCTTTCCGTAAAATGTGTGTTGTTAAATCTCGAAGTTAGGTTTTCCGTGTTGGCAATTGCCGGTCTTTTTGAGGAAAAAGACTAACCGTTAGCTCTGTTTTTCAAGGCAAAAGTTACTAATTGCTGGCGACTAATACAGTTAGCGATAATAGGATTGCATGCAGACTTCCTTGGTTCAAAACAAGACGGAGAACGCATAAAGGTCCTGCTTATTTGTAACATGACTTTCTAGTAAAGCGGTGCTGTAATGTTTCTTCGCCTTTTTATGTATTTTGAGCAAGGTCGTTCCTTGACTTAGTGCCTCCATATTTTGACTATGCAGTCTTTTGAACCGGAGGCCAGTCTGGAGCCGTCAATGGACCAATCAATAGTGTAAACCTCGTCTGCATGCCCCGGCAAATCTTCTTTAAGCTTTCTGGATGCTATGTGCCATATCTTGACAGTGCTATCATTTGAAGCAGAAGCGAGAAGTCTGCTGTCTACTGACCAGGATATCATGTAAACAGGTCCGACATGGCCTCTGAATACAGAAATGAATTTACCAGAATGTCCGTCCCAAAGCCTGATGGTTTTGTCGAAGGAGGCAGATGCGATAAACCTACCGTCTGGGGAGAATGCAACATGGTTTACAACTTTAATGTGGCCAGTGAGTCTTTGAATGGGTTTCCTCCCAGTTTCACTGAGAGGGTCCCAGAGAAACATGGTATTGTCGTCTGACCCGGAAAGAAGCCTTTCACACTTGCATTTTTTTTTAAAATTATCAATAGACTCTTTCGCAGCCTTGACTTTTTCAACAACGGATTTAAGATTCACTCTGAGAGTCTTTCCTTTCGGGTAAAAACAAGATGCTCTGGTGACGTAGTCTGTGTTAAGGGCAAGTGTGTTTACCCAGTGAGCGTGACCTTTCAAGTCCCTTAAGAGTTGGCCAGTTTCAGGATTCCAAACTTTGATTAGGGTATCCCTAGATGAACTCACAATGTATTCTTTAAACACTCCTGTCCATTTCAAGTGAGTAATCATGTCGGTATGGGAGGTAAGTGTGTTTATTAAAGATCCAGTCCCGAGGTTCCAAATTTTAATAGAGCAGTCTTTTGAGGCACTGATCAATCTGGGATAAACCGGAGACCTTTCTAAGTTATCATCCTCATATGCAACTAGATGTAAGGGTTGCCAGGCTAAAGAAACTACCGGTTTCGAGTGGCCCTTTAGTCTCCTGAAAATCTCCTTCCCCTTAAAGGGGAGCCAAACGCATATTGTATTGTCCATTCCTGCAGAGGCAAGATAAAGTGAGTCCGGGGACCAAGCGAGCGTCATGACCCAGTTGGTGTGACCTTTTAAACACATTTCTGGTGTTTCTGTCATTAAATCCCAAAGCCTAACTGTTGTGTCCCCAGATCCAGTTGCCAAGAGTTCGCAGTCTGGACTGAATGAGCAACAAAGAACAGCTTCTTTGTGTCCTTGTAAGGAACTTGTGCATCTTGTTGCAGGCAAAATTTTAAACGGCGTCACAGGATAGTACACGATCCTCAAAACTTCCTCAGTAGAAACCTCCCCAAGCCTGTCAAAACTCTCCGCAAGGGAGTAGCCTACCTCTAAATTTGTATTGTTTAAACAAAAACTGTATGGTGTGTCCTCGTCGTCATCCAATAACTGATTTACTAATTTATTTAAATCCCTAGTATTGGTTTCGTCAAGGTTAATGTCAAACTCCTCTCCAACTTTATTTCCGTCCGGATCCACAAACTGAATGTTGACATGTCTCGCGGAACAGACCATCTTCGTATCATTTTCTGTTTGTGTTTTTCTTTTCTTATTTGTATGCTCATCTTCCAACAAGGTGTCCTTCATTTTAGTGGATTCCTTTTGATCAGGGAAAAACCAACCTTCCCATTCCTAGGCCGGACTTCCAATTCCCTCAAATACCAATAGAGTCTTGTCAACAACGAACGGGAAACGCACCCTTCATTCAAATTAATCCCTTTTTGGTCTTTTTTGACCTGCTAGACAGCTACTGTCGGAAGCCCGCCAAAACTACAATCTGCAGACTAATTTTGAGCAGGGCACGGTACTTTCAGCCCGAGAAAAAACAAGTAGGTAGTTGGATTTTCCTTGTTGTTTGTAGAAGCCAGAGGGAGACAGAAGTATGGCGACTATAGAAAGCAGCGTTTCCTTTAGGGTACCCCCAAGAATTCTCTACGAGTGTTTTTTGAGCGAGAATGACTTAACTAGACTTTCCTTGGGGAGCAAGTGTCAGATGGTAAGTTGCTTGGATTTTTTTCTTGGTCTTAACTACGGGACTTCCGCTTTGTTAACTGCATGCGCAACTGCTTAATGAATCAACGACCTTTTGCTTGTTTGATGTCACTAAAAAGGACCGGAAGGAGGGAGGTAAATTTACGCTTTACAACGGTTCAGTTGAGGGAGAGAATATTAAGTTGGACAAAGACTCGAAAATAGTACAAAAATGGAGATTCAGTTCGTGGGAAGAGGGGGTTTACTCAAAGGTGAGCATTGAATTTAGACCGATCATAGGGGAAGACGACTGCACGGAAGTGCTTTTAATTCAGTCGGATATTCCTGCTCTAGACAGGTACGGAAATCCAGGCTGTTCTGAACAATGTCTTGTGGGATGGGAAAGAAACTTCTGGGATCGTTTCGAGAAAGTCATGGGTTTCCCGAAGTTAAAGTGATATAAAGGCATCTAGTGTCGGGAAAATAACAGTTAACCATAGCTATAGTCTGAACTATTTGCGAAAAATAACTCGAGTAAACCTAAAATTAATTATCACTTTTAGTTAAAGCTTTTCCTCTTTGTCCTGAGTCCCTTTGTCTTGTTTGAGCAAAGCCTCGTCCCCGAGCACCCGTCTCAGTATGTTTCGACAGAGCGTGGCAAGTCCAGAAAAGAAGAATGGGGCCGAACAGACGGAAATGTGGAATGCAAACACAAAAAGTACAAGATAACGACGGACACATGTACCTTTATCTTTGTATCTGTTCAGAAGTACTTTATCCAAATGAGCAAGTTCATTAGCCAGCTCCCAGCAGTCATTCCGGCAACGTTGTAGATCGACAAAAGAAAAGAGGCCTTTTCCTTGTTGTATCTAAAATACACAGTCTCGGGTCCGTATATGAATGCCAAGTAGGCGAAAAACCCATTTGTAAAGGCAAGAGAGAACTGCACAAAAAGCTTTGTCCATATAGAGGCCAATAAAGAGTCAGGCGGTGCTTGTTTTATCATGGAATAAAGAGGAATGAAAATCAGTCTAGAAGTTGTGAAAATCCAAAGAAGCGAGGGTGGTATCACAAATCCAAATCTTGGCATGTGCCTTCCAATCATGTCTCCAAGATGAAACATCCCAACCAGGACAATCATAAGCGTATTTGAACTGCTGTCTGGAAGGTCTGAAACCCACTCGGTGCATATTGTTGGAAAGACTGCAAGAGTCACCATAAAAGATATGAATATATTATAGAGTTGAGGCCAGATCTGTCTTGTCACTTCCATGTTCGTGTTTTTAATCTCAAAATTGCTCTCATTGTCTATCGAAATGGACAACAGGGAGTCTTCACAAGAAAACTGGGAGTCGTTTCTATAGTTGTTTATCGTGCAAAGATTGCTGTAATTTGAGTTTCTTCTAATATCATCAATGGCAGAGTAGCTCCAAGGCGATTTGGTTAGACTTTGAGCTAAAAAAGCAGCCAGCAACGAAATTGCTGCACTTATTCCAAACATGACAACAACTAAGGTTTTTCTACCATTTACGTCGTGTGGCAGCAAATATTCGAGTACAGAAGCCAATGCAAAGGTAACTGCTCCACTGTAACTTTGTCCCAGTGAAACGTCTGAACAGAAACTTTCTGGCATAATCGCAGCCAGGGTAAATGTTTCCGGAATCAGTATTGCACAGCTAAACGCAATTAATCCAGCAATTACAACATTTAAAAAACACCCTTGAGGCGTTCCGTGAAGGTACCATATACAGATACATATTACAGACGACTGAACCGCACCTATACAGTTAAACAATACGGTACAGTGATGTGGATCAAATATATGTGTAAGTCCCAGTGACATAGTCAGATTGCCTATGAAGACCGAAGTCATATAGCTTGTCTGGACGTGCTGTATAAATCCCATATTTGGAAACAATTTGTCATTCAATACGCCACAGCAGCTTAAATACGTATTCCACATGAATAAAGACGCTATGCCGAATACAATAAACACAAAACGTGCGTATATTTTCTCATTCTTAGGTATGCAAATTCCAACATTAAATACGCCTTGCAAATTAGATATGCTTAAAAAGCTAGAGCCTTGCGTTCTCTCCTTCATGTTTAATATAATTGATCTTGTTTCTTCCGATGTAGGCACTTTCTCTTCAAAAACGAGGTGCAAACTGCATTATACAGTACAGCACAACCTAAACAAAACAAACGAGGAGCACGAGCTCTAGGCGTCTTATTCGTCCGCCTTCCCCAGTATTCCAAGATGAAAGCAGACGGCTTTCCTGTTATCGTTCCAAATCAGCTCTCTGGCACTGGAAATGAGAGCGCGTCCTGTTCACTCACGTGGGTGACAAGTTAGTTCCGTCTGTACACTGCTGCTAGTAATTAAACACAGCAACTCCTGTTGCGTATCCGGCGTCTGGGGGTCGGCTCAACCGACGTCTGCTTTGAATAGTCCCCTATCTCCTTCTCAAAAGTGCAAAAAATCTCGAAAGAGAGCTTCTTAGTCAAAAAGAAGCAGGTACGTGCAGAGTAAATGGGTTAATGTACGCCTTGATTAATCCATATTACAGTCTTTTACAAATTTCAGTCCTTTGTATGTCCAATACTAGGCTTGCTTATACCCAACCAAGACACTTGCTCTCTTCAACTACCGTATCTTATATAGGCTTCCGCCACAAATATATTACTATTTATTTTACAGGTGCTTTCAATTACTTTTAATCGTATTACTTTCACTGTTCTCAGGTATCTTGGTACCTCCATACAATATTTACATTCATATCTTAGTTGAGTGTTGGCGCCCTTTCCGTTAATTTACACGACAGGGTAAATGTACACGAGTGGCCAATCCGGTGGGGAAGAGACGGACTGGTAATTTCAGTAAGAAAAGATTAACGGCGAGATGGGTGGTTTTCGGTATGTTTTGGCGAGACGGAGCAGTTACGAGAGGACAGGAACCCGCGAACATGCATGGGAGGGGACTAGGGAGGCAAATACATGTGGTGGGTAGAAAGAGCAGCACTGTAGGCGAAAAAGGCGAGGGAAAAGGGCAGCAATTAGAGTAGAATTAATTAAAGCAGTTGTTGAAACATCACGCTGGTTTCTATGTGTTTACGACGGCTGTTGCACTCGTGACCTTAGTTTTCAAATTTAGGTATTTTGCTCGGACGACAGTCCTGGGAATAGTCGTGATTGAATTCGGACTCCCACTCTTTGAGCTTGGCGTCGTCGTCGAAACGTTCAATATACTCGTTCACAATTCTTTCAACTGAGTTCTGGAACTCTTCAAAAACCCCGGTGTTCTCCAACACAAATTCCTGCTTATTTGCGGAAGGAACGAGCCACTGAGGCACATTAATAACAGCAGTTACTTGGTAGGGCGAAGAATGACTGCCACTAAGCTTTCCACTGAGACGATTGCTTGGAAAATGCGATTCAAGTCTCCTGATCAATCTTCCATTGTAATACAGAAGAACTCCCGTCTCCATCAGTTTCACGTTATCATCTATAGACGATTCGGCAACAGTATTGCAGGTGTCGTTCTTCAAAGCATTACCGTTTTCCGCGTTAAAGCCTTCCCTTGATTCTGCATTAAGCGTAGCTGAGTCTTTGTTTTCAACTGAAACGTCCGACACAACTCCTATAATTCCGAAGGAACCGTCGTTGTCAATGTAGCTGTTGTCCTTGATTATTCTCGAGAGCTTGACAGGCTTTTTCAGATTTGAAAGCAAGAAGTCATACAAACACTGAGACTCAGGCGCACCTTTGTTCAAAGACAGGAGTCTTCCTTGACAATATATACTTTGAGTTTTGTTCAAATACAACCAATGCAAATATGTGGACAGACAAAAGTCTATTGAGTTTCTGTTTGAGTTCCAGAAGGGCAAAACGTCTGGGACCTGCGAATTATCCTCATCAAAGCTCGAAGTGTTTGCAATATAGGACTCGAAGTTAGAGTTTTTGTCCAAGAGAGAGTTGTCACTGCTCAGCAAATTGAGGCCATTTTCTGATATCTCCAAGTACTGGTTTTTATGGAGCTTTAGCTTGTTTTTGGAGAAGGAGAATATGAGTTTCGTTCCTGTACTGGACTTGAATGACGAAAAGTGATCGCAAAGGATTTTAGGATTACTGATAGGGCTGTATCTTAATATTAATTTCTGTTTTTGCCGATGCTCTAGAATGTTGGAGTTAATCGGTATAAAGGGCTCCAAGGTATCCTGGTGCCAGTAACATATTGGAGTCCAGTGTTTTGTGTCGTTCATATTTTCGGAATTTAATATGCAAGTAGCAATAAGTCCCATTCCTATAAACTCTCGGGTTTTTGTATAAATAATGCATGACTCCGATATGCGTGAGAAAGCATATTTAAACCCTAACCCGTATGCACCGTCTTTATTTAAAGTACCAAAGTGTCTTAGAAGGCTTTCCATTTCAGTGTAACACAGTCCAGTGCCGTCATCTGTGAAGGAAATAAAGTCCTCGTTTATATTTAACTCTGCAAAGGTTGATCTGTTCTTGGTTGAAAATGAATTATCAAACAAGTGAGAAAATGCCCCAAACAGCCACTTTTGCGAGGATGACATTGACGCAAATATAGAATCAGACAGTGTAAAGGTGTTTCTGAGCATTGGTCTCACGAATGGTTTTATATTGTCTAAAATTATGGTGTTATCGACAGACTCGTTATCGCATTTTGACAGACTAATTAACCCAAGTTCCTTCTGACATGTGTTTGATTGCTGTTTCCCAAACGGCTCGTGACCCAAAATTGAAAGAACAAAAAGAGTTCGCTCCATGTTAACGTCCTCTTTTGTCCCGTAGTAACCCTGGAGAAGCAAATACGGACTCTTTGTATTCTTGTTGGAGGTATAGCCCTCGAACAAATGCACTGTACTGTTTGATATAAACATACAGTCAAGTTCTTTATTGGCAAGTGACTTTGATTCGGAGGATAAGATTCCGTCAGAAGTGGGAGAAAGCGCCGATATCCTTATCTTTTCAATTGTTTTGCATTCGTTTGTTTCAACTTGCAATACACTGAATTTAATGTTCGTGCCGATAGATTTAATTTTAGTCTTTTCCTGCTCATTTAAAAGGAAACTAACTCCCTTAGAACCATTCAGGTTTATCGGATATTCAGATATCTTTGGAAAACTCATACCCCCCAAAAATATCAACACTCTTCTTCTTCCCTTGTCTTTGTCATCAAAGGACAAGGTCGCGATCTTGTCATTGTGGCCGTTATTCTCTCCGCTACACTTCAAATTAGCATTCCCTGGAATGCCAAGAGGTATGCAAGAGTGGAGGGTAGAAAAGGGAAGCGGTGATCCTGTTGTTTTTATCTTTGTCCAGTATCCTTTGATGTACAAATTAGATATGTCGTTATCCGTTGAGTTTATTGTAAAAGACCAAACGTCGTTCAGTACAACACCCTTTTTAGTTTGATCATTAACGTTTATTCCCTCTCCACCATAAATGTAGAATGTTTTATCGTCCACCCAAACCATGCTGTGGCCGAATCTTGGGGAAGGGAGTTCCGTCTGAGCCGAATTGGGGGCCGGAAAAACAGCAACTTGGGTCCAATAATTGTCTTTTATTGAATATATCCACATATCGTTTGAGGGTGTTATTTCATCCATACTCTTAGTAAGACCACCAAAAACGATTATAAATTTAGATTCCCTGTTTGTTGAAAACTGGGGATAAGTGAGCGTTGAATGGAGCATTCTCGGGGTGTTAGAGTGGTTGTCCTGAATTGTCCACTCTCTGGTTTTCATGTTAAAAATAGAAGTCGTGGTTGAGAAACAGAATTCTTGTTCTGAATCCCTTTCTTTAGTTAAAATCCCCCCGGAAACTACTATTTTTGGACCGTCTTTTGTTAATATTAGATTGCTTGAGTGGTACATGCTTGGATTTGCAGGAACTCCAAGGCTTTTAAAGGTTTTGATGTCAAAGCTATTTGTATCAAGCACAGAAATCGTTTCAAAATCATTCAAAAGTATATGCCTCTTTTCATCTGTTTTGTTTTCAACACTTTTAATTCCTCCCAGGAAAATAACATATGGACCACAATTTACTGTTGAGTGTCCTACATAAGGAACTTTCTCAGAAGAGTCAAACTCAAAAAAAGGATAAAGTCTTGAGTTGTCCATGAAAAAATCTTGAATCTTCAAATAGCAATTTAACTTGTTGTAAAGCGAATCCTCGTTGTCAAACTCGAAGGACCTGATCATCCAGGAATAATCAATGTCTCCATCACACTCGCTTCTTTCTAAAGAGTTACCCAGGCTTATTATTGTGTGATAGAGTAACTCCCTTCCAAGTATCCTTTCAAGTATTGTGTAAACATCGTTATAGTGAACTTCACCGACCAAATACATGTTAATCGCATCTCTTATCTCCTTTCTTTGTTTGCTTGTAGTTATTTTGTCCGAGCACAGTAAATTCAGTAATTCGAGCAAAGTGGGTATTTTAATATTGCTTTTGACCTCTCCACCTATATTAAAGTTTTCTATTTTTGAAATACTCAATTTAAGTTCCAGTTTTTTGTTCCAAATTCTCAATTTGTCCACAAGGATTCTAGAAATAATTCCCAAATCCTTTTTCTCACTCTCTTTTACAACTTTTGATATTGCTACTATTCTCAAATCGAGGTCTCCCATTGAATCCCCCATGTTATTCTTTGCACACGTCCTGTAATATATCTGAAAATCAGGAGCTGAGGGTAGTTGCATTATGTTACAGGTCTCGAGGTCCAATCTTCTAATCGCCGTGCCTTCGTCCTGAATGACAATTAAAGTGTCATTCTCCAAAAATATCTTCTCTTCTGAATCGCAAACCTCTCGCCTCCCCTGATCTTTCCCAAGCAGTTCCTTTTGTAGCGTACTGCCATCCATTTTGATTCGCTTAATCAAGTTGAGACTGCCGAAGTCTACTCACACTCTATTTATTAACCAAAATAATATTACTGTATAATACACCGTTTTTCTCTTTTCCTTTCCCCTTTACATTTAACCAGGCGTTCGAAACGGCTAATATTACCTTTACTTTTATTTAAACACTTCCTGTTTCCCGCCTATGACTATTCGGACTCTAGGAAAACCTCAGGTCCCTTATGGGTCTTACTTGAAAATTGGTTACACTCTATTCCAATCGGTCTTTAAAAATGATCGGACCATCCTCGCTATGTTATGTAGACGGACGCAGCACTAATGTTGATTTAGAGGACGGTGGAATATAACAGGTCCTTTTGACTTATCTTTTCCCCTTTGTTCCTCTTATTTTGGTTTGAAAAGAGTTTCTGCTAACAGTATCTTCGCACTTAAAACTGATTTATAGCCTTTTCTAAACTCCTTTCTTTACACCATGATTAATTATTGGTGCCTTTATTGCCTGTGCAATAGTTTTACCAGCAATAAGTTTGAGGAAAGGTTTGGCGCCTAAAAGAACATGTGTTGTGGGAATTAGATATTAATGATGCGAGTATCAAACAATATTTGTAAAATTGAATTTAGCTGGAAATAATGCAAAATTTACTTGTTAAACTTGGGTTGTATTGCATTTTCCTGCATTGAATGTGCCTGACAAAGAGGTGGATTTTGTTTTGGGAAGCAAAGTGGACATGGAATTAAAAAGGAATATAGCGGACCACGGAAAGATGGAGGATAGGAAGTCAAGACCCAATGAAGTAGTTACTGTGGAAGGGATTAATTTTGAGATACGTCCTAAGTGGCAGGTGAGTTGTATTGTTTTCTCTTCAAGAGGAATAAGGTTTAAAACCGGAACACGAGTGATTTCATTTAAATGAATTAACTCTAAAACTTTGTTTATAATTCAGAGTACAGAAGACAGTATTGACAAATATAAATTGACTCCAGAAAAGCAGCTGGAAAAGAAACTTCAAAGAGTATCTGATAATTACAAAAAAGCGTCTTTGGAGTATAGGGAGTATCTAAGATCCCTGAGAACTGATGATGTTTTATTTAGAAACTTGTGCAGAAGTGTGTCACCACTAAAAAGCAATCGTAAAGACAAAGGTAGAGACAACAATAAAAGAACAAGGTCTTTGGGAAGGAGGAGTTCTACTGCAGGAGTGGATTTGGAAAACAATGTAAAGGAAGAACTTGTTGAAAAACAGCATGTTTTAATTAAAAGGCAATCACATTCTGTTCCACCTATTAATAGAAAAAAAGAAGGCACACACAGGATGATCAAATATGACAAAGAAGATGACTTTGGGGAAGAAAGTTCCAAAAAAATAGACATTTACTTGACAAACTTAACTCTAAATGACTCTATAGAAAGGTATGCCAAAAGGCTGTATAGTATATGTAAAATGTTGGACTCTGAGTTTAGCGAAGATGGCGAAGGTTACGATTACGATTTTTTTGATTCCGACTATGACATTGAAGCGGTAGATAACAAAAGAACCGTGAGAGAAGGCTCAACTTTGCCTAATGCAAGAGTTAGAAACAGTATTAACGAGTCGTCCAATGACACCAACGAGAGGTTAAATTGTTCACAAATTCAACAGAAACAACAGCCTCAAACGATAATTGAAACATTAAATGAGACGGTTTCTAAATGGTCAAGAAGACTCAGAAAAGATAACTCTACCGAAAACTATTCAGGTGGTGGAGGAAATGAAAATAAAGAAAATCCTATAACACGAGTTTCAAAGGCCACGCGTGCCAGAATGTCTCTTAAAGAAGTAGCATCAAAGTTGAACTTTGCAGATGAGGAGGAGGTCAGCAAGTTCTTATCAGAAAGAGGAAGAAGTGAGACGAGAAAAAAATCCTCAATAGGTCAAGAAACGGGATATTACGACAAAGGAACAAACAAAAACGACTCATTTGCGAATGTAATAGTTACTTCAGAGAGTGTATCGAAGCAACCATTTATTTCTCTATTTAATGTACAGAGTTGAATAAGAAAGACATTCCGGAGTTTCAATAGAAACGTCTACAACCAAGTGCACAATTCGAATGATGAGTAAATAAGTACTTAAAAATACATAATATAGCTGCAGATAATTGTGTTGTTTATCTACATTAGGTAGAGTTAAGCTGTGAAGATTTGAATGTATAAAGCCAATGTAAACAAAACTGAAGCTAAAATAAATATTTTCTTTAGTACCATTAGAAATGAAACGTTCTAATTTAACGATATCTACGTAGTTGTATGAATTGTCTGCGACGGTATACTGCTCTTCTAGATGGTCTAAGACGGGCAGCCTTCCCTCCTCTAACCAGTAAACCACGGGACTTCCTGCCAGCAGCAGTAAGGCCTCTTTGCTGCCTTTGCTTGTGAACTGGGTTGCAAATGTAGTTAATTCTAGCATCGTTGCGGATGGCAGAGTGAGCTGGGTCTACCAAAATTACCTCGTAAAACTTGTATGTTGCATCTTGGCAAACATAGTACGAGTTTAAAACACGAAGTCCACTGCAAATGGACTTCCCTACTCTCTCCTCAGCCACAGCTCTTAAATTTCTTGTACTTTTCATCTTACATACACCATGATTCTTTGGTTTACCATAAACAATGCCCTTTGCTACGCGTTTCTTGCGATCACCACGCCTAACTCTAACACGATATATCACATACCCTTGTTTAGCCTTGTATCCAAGTCTTCTGGCCTTGTCTGGACGAGTTGGGTGAGTGCACCTAACTACTGCTGGCAGTTGACGGTACTCCCATGACCTAACTCTCATCAAAAAACGCAATATATCGGATTGCTTGCGTTTATAAAGCTCTTCCAAGTACTTGTACGCACCCATTTTCCAGGTTCTAAACTGAAATTCACCTCTTCCTTAAATATATATCTGTATGTATACAAATATACATATATTTAAGCGTAAAAGACGCCTAGCCTAACCTTGCCTTGCCTTATTTTTCTTTATTTTACAAATTGTACTAATACGTAAAGCCGCTTCATTTCAGTAACAACACATTAAACCCTTTTTATTAAGAGACGGACTATGGCAAGAAATATAGGTCTTAGATAATAGACAATTTTAAGTGTAATGTGCCCGCCTGAGACAGTTATAGCTACCGGAACAGGCGCCAATGGCGCCACAGGACAAGTGTCATAGCGGGGAAGCTAGTGCATGTAGGGACGGGCTTCATCAGAGTATGAATTAGGAAATTAAACAAGTCAGTGAAAAGTTAAAGTGAAAGAGAAACAAATAGCTGAAACGGTTCTTAAATTAAAAGCTATTGCCTATAGGCAACAAGGTCTAACTAAAAAATCAAGTAGAATGAATAATGTTCAGTTTTCCTTGTTTTCGGCCTGATCACCTGTATTTGGCACCTCGCTGCTCTCCTCATCAGGTATTTTGTATATTCTAAGAACGTGTTTAACCGGAGTGCGCAAGATAATGTACTGACCCTCCGGTTGTTCAGTAAGAAGATCAATAAGTGCTCTGAAGATACCCCAAGAATTTTCTTCCTTAAGACCCATTTGAGCACTAAGTTCTTTTGTTTTGTACGACTGTACACTAATAATTTGGTGGTTATCTCTGTCATTTTGAGACCTTCTGACTATATATCCCAGTTTTAGTATTTCACAACCGGAAAGAAGAGCCTGTGTTGCCCATTTTGCGAGCTGGCATGCATTATTTCTAATCTCAGTAGCAAGGAGAGCGCCTTTTTGTGTCTCTAATTGTGTATTCCAGACTTTGACAGTTTTTGGATCATATTCATTAAGAGCCCTTGCAAAAATGAAACCGCTGTGCTCTGATTCAGGATTAGGTATTTGGGCATCTATTTCAGTCCTGACGGCAACTCTAACTGTTCTTTGAGAGAATTCGCTGGATGAAGCACCTGCTCTGGGAGGGAGGGAGAATATTCTGTATCTATAGCATTTAGACTCAACTGGTCCCTGTATGTCCTCAGAAAATGGTATTGGATCAAATTGTTTAATCACTGAGTTTTCATTAAGCAGTTGAATATTTTGAGTGTAGTTTTGGTTGCATTTAAGAGCTTCCTGACCAAGTATATGAGGTCTATTATTCTTATTTATATTATCAGGTAAGGGAGGCTCAGAGGAAGTCTCATTTACGGTTATTAAGTCAATAATGGAACCGTCTTGTTTGTCGAAAATAAGTTTTCCATCAATGTTTGTAACGAGTATGTGCCATGAATATTTTGATTGAGCGGCAGCAACTAAACAAGATAATATTTGATCAGTAATTACGACATCTACAGTCTTTTCTGGTTGCAGTAAAGCATCTCTGAGAATGTCGTCGTCAGATGTAGTTGCCTGAAAAAATTCAACATTTGCAAAATCTTTAAGCGGGGTTGGAAGTTTTGGCGATATACGGTCCATTGTCTTGTTGTAGTTTCTAAGAGTTCCGCACCAGGCAATATCCTCAACCGAAGATTTGCTTAGATCTAAAAACTGCCTTGGAAGAGACGACAGGGGGATCTCGGCAACAGATATCCAGGACGAAAGTGGTTCTATTGACCACTCCGTGAGAGTTCTCATGCGTGATACAAATTTGTGGCGAGAATACTGATATTGTTGAATACCACCAACTTGGCGTAATTTTGCATTCTTTTTTCCCTGTCTCACCAACATTTCTGCCTTTTCTTGTTGCTGTTGCTTCTGATGATAAGCCTGCGCCGTCTCCTTTTGAAATTTCTTTTGAATATACCTAACTTTTGACTTTGGCAAGGGACGCGAGTCAACCAAATGGAAGTCTTGACCCTCAGACGAGGCCAGTTTGGCCTCTCTACTTCTAGAATAACTTGTGTATGAAAAATCACATACAGACCCGAGTCTATCTATTTTTATCGAAGGAGCGAATGGGAAGTCCTTAATCCCCGTAAGACAACTTTTTCCTGCATCATTTTCCAGTGTCGGGGTCCAAGTGTCCGGAGAGTAGTTTATTACAAAGTTTAATTCTTTCAGCTTCTTAGTCTCTGACATTTCTTATTCTCACGATTTTTCAATTCCCTATGAACGCACTCTATTTATACTATATGCGTAAAGCTACCTATATTTGTCTAGCCGCTTCAACCACCGTCTTCCCTTTTGTCTGTCTCCCAGTTTCACTCTTTACAACAGCCTCAGTGGTTCAAGAAAACCCTTATTCTATTATTATCCCTGTTGTCTCGTCTGAGTGTATATTTTGCTTTTCTCCCTTGCTCTTTGCAAACTACTAAAACAAGCAGTACTATATTTTTCTACCATTTAAATACGCAGCTTGCCGCCAATATGGTCTAATGTCATTATTAAGAGTACATATAACTATAAGTAGATGTATAAAACAAATGAGAAGACACAGTGAATGTTGTTTGACTAAATAAAAAAGAATATATATTTGATTAAATGATATTGAAACACAACTAAGACCTGGGTAGATTAGACAAAGCACCACTATGCTTGACTGGGGAAGTGCACAACTACAACGCCTCTTTTAAATTTTATTTGTGATCGCAATTATCTGATGAATATATGACCTGAACCAGACTCTTTTTGTCCATTGCTCTTTCAATTATCTCTTTGGCTCTCGTTCTAGTGTAACCATTCTCGTCGCTGTCTTCCGATTCCAGCGAAAAGTTGTGATCACAATCATATGCACCGCCGAAAGTGTGCCCTGCTTCGCCGGAAAAATCAGATACAGGGACATCTACAATGTTCTTTTTTCTAAGAATGTCATCTTTAGGTATTTCCCCATTTACATCAAAAACGCCCAAATGTACGTCCATTACAACTTTTTTGTGAAGGTTTTTGTTGGTAATCACTGGTTCATCTCCAACCGTATTGCAAACAGAAAGGAAGTTCTTCGCCTTCTTAATTATGCTGTCGTTGTAATCTATGGGTTTGACTTTCCAGGGAGGTATTTCATTGTTAATTCTGCCGTCTGAGGTTCTTTCCTCTTCATTTCCACTTATCTTTATCAAATTTTCTATTCTGCCTCCAACGGTTAAGTCACTTTTTAAATCTAAAAACTCCCTCTTTCCGTCCGTCATTGACCGTGTGTACTTTATATTCTAATTTTTGTACCCGGTTTTTCTATCCATTTGCCTCCGTGTGTCCTTTAATGTCTATTATATGTGCAGTCAACCTCAAGTTGGAAACAAAACTGTTTCTCAGTCAACCGATCTGTATTTACAAAAACTTTGAAAGACAATTTTGTGGAAAAAGTTTCTGAATTTTGCTTGGAAACGTGATGAAAAATTCTGCTTTTTAATTATCCTATTTGTGCTCCTTTATTTCACACTTAAATTAGGTTGAAGAAAGTGACCTGAATTTATCAACAAGAGGAAGAAACAGATATTACTACTAGTGTAAGTGCATTCGTCCCTGCAGAACCTTATTGTGCTAACTCTGATAAACAAATACACAGCCTTTCTTGAATCGTAAACATTTACCAATCTAAGTACTTTCTATATAAACACCATAAATAATAGATTTACATTTGGTGCCTTATCTATTTTCTAAATCCGATACCTATATCCGTTGGCGCCAGTGGTATACTACTGTTAATAGTGGTTACTACGTGACAGCTTTCTACAACAATAGGTGGACAAAAGGGAGGCGCAGACGGGAAAACAGGAAGATTAAACAATTAAAGTTGAAGCCGGACGTTACTGACGAGGGATTCTGACGCAATAAACAGCTCTAGAAAATGAGGAGCTCCGCTCAGGGCGGAAACGGGATTAAATAAAATGTGGTGCTTTCCGCATGAACGAAGAAAAAAACAATTTAGGCCCGCTAAAGTGGCGGGAATATGTGACTTCTGTAAAATGTAATGGCCGCCAATGAGCCAATAATAAACCTGGTTGGAATATTTAAGAGGATCAAGAGAAATAATAGAAAAGTACATAGATAAATCTCATTTATAAAGGTATTTGCAGTCGTACATATTTATTTTTTGTATAACAAAGTTTTTTATTAATAACGCAAACTAACTGAAATATGTCTATGGTAGGAAAGAACGGGACGGGGTCTTCTGCCCTAATTCAAAGATTGATGGATGCAGAGGTTAGTGCAGATGAAATAGTTCGTCGTGCCAAAGAAAGCAGAGTGGCGAAGTTAAAGGAGGCTCAGATTTCAGCAGAAGAGGAATTAAAAGCCTTTAAAGAAAGGGAGGAAGCCCAGTTCGAGTCAGAATTCAACAACCTTTCTGTGGAGGACAAGGTTGATCAGGCTTTAGAAAAGTCAACAGAGGAGGCGATAGAAGTAGTCAAGAACGACTTTAAGAATAACGGTAATTTAGTAGCTGATTTAATTCTAAAAAAGGTTCTCTCTGTAGATCTATCCCTCCCACAAACTGCTATTCACCTAGCCAGGCTAGGAAGATTAAAGTAGAAAAGAGGCAATTGTAAATATAAATGTTAAAGAAACGAATAAAAGACACGCCAGTATGTGTTTTCAACACAGGAGTGTGGAATATGTGAATTTAAACACAAAGTTTTGATTATGCAGTAGTCGATTTTTAGAAGTGAATAAATGGCAATAAAATTAACTTGTAAATTATTTTATTGCTTATTAGTGTAATAAACTTTTACTTTTTTTTCGAATAATTGCCCTTTTTGCATACTAACTCAAGAAGCCATTCAGAAAGCATCTCTTTTTGTTCGTTAATGTTGTTTGAACTTTGTACACACGTTTTGATGTAATCTACTATATTAGACGATACCTCATCGTCTATATGATAGTCAAATTCAAGTTTTTCCTCTTCCAAGTCGGCTCTGTTTTCGTTCTCTGTGCTATTTGCGTGAAAATTAAGTCTAAATGGGGAGTATTTTGGATTATATGTCCTGCACGACTTCTCTATTGAATCTTTAACACTTCTGTGAATTTTGTATATTGCTTTATTGGGGTCTTTTTTGATGCAGTCTGACATTTCATAGTTGCCTCCAGATTCGTCCTCTTTTATACTATAAGTCACTAGTTCCGGGAGGTAGAATATGTTCTTAATGAAAAACAATAGAGCAAGTATATTATTCTCAACTTTAACTTTCCATTCTTTTGGAATAAGTAGTGAACCAGAAACGTTGTCTACTAACGGATGAGTTGGAGGATTCAGAAACTCAACCTGGTATTCACCTTTCTCAACATCGTCAATTAAACCCTCATCATTTGCTTTATTGTCATCATTATTGTTTATTATTATTTGAAATCTGTAAAATGAGCCCTCATACAGTCCCGATCGCACGAATATTCCTCCCTGCCATATACTCGAATTATCATACTCTGGCACTATGTACAGTCCTTCTGGAGAAAACTCAAGCAAACACGAGTAATTAATCAAGTTCTTGTAACTCAAAACTATTTGTCTTACAAGTTTGTCTTGATTATTTTTACTTGAATTTTTTAGCAATTGATCAGATTTTATTGAAAAATAAGTTAGTCTTGAGTTGTCCACCTCAAGTGTAACTGGATTCCAGAGACCTAGGTTCATTTAGCGCAAATAATGATTGAAGCTACAGTATCTGTGCCGGCTAAGGCAGTTCTCCCTTTCGTTTCTTAGTTCAAATGGTGCATAAAATGCGCTTTGCTTTGTCTATCACGCCTCTTATTGAAATCTTCACTTTTATTCAGCGAGGTAAATAATAAATCTGTAAGATCCTTAACACATTTGCGTTTCTAACATTAAGCAAATGACAATTACTTCTACCAACGCGATGATACAATTTTGGCAATGTAAAATCGTTTCCAAAATATCAAATTCGTTTCTCTCTATTTGTGCATAGGTTACAATTAAAAGGTATTTACAGTTACCAGTACTTTTTGTATAACAAAGAAATAAAATGTAATTATCGAAAAGTACAATCACACCAGGATCATTCACACATTTTTTGCTTTAATATGCACTTTTTATTATTATTGTTATTTAGCATGAACATTCAGGCGGCAACATGGCGGCAACAATTGTGCATGTACTTTTCCCACAAATTACAACTGCAGTTAAGAGATTCACGGAATGTGTAAAAAGAGAGAGAAATTGACACGTTAAATGCTTGCTGGGCTTTTTAAAGTGTAGAATGCAATAATTCCCAATTCTTCCTGAGAGTGGCATTGACAGTGTGAATGGGAGTCGGTGGAGCTTCATTTATTTGTTCGCGTCACCGACCTCTCATTTA
The DNA here is from genome assembly GCF_009792415.1 of Cryptosporidium ryanae. NCBI lineage: Eukaryota > Apicomplexa > Conoidasida > Eucoccidiorida > Cryptosporidiidae > Cryptosporidium > Cryptosporidium ryanae. Next base: position 31,442 of record NW_027125542.1, read on the forward strand.
CATCCTTTCTCTTAGTAACTAATGCAAACCAAATTTTGAAAATGCGAAAACGACAGGAATTTAGTTCTTTTCTCAGTTATTTAAACCATGTGATTTAAGTGTAGCTGCTCCTTACTTGTTTCTTCAAATTGTTCAGCTGAATAGAGAGCAAGTGACGTTTTGAAAGTAACATAATTATGGAGCAAGTTCCTCTTTCATATATAATATTGGAACAATAGTCGAGACGGTGATTTCGATAAAACAACGGGTGCGTACAAAAAGAAAATGCGAATATAATGAATTAAGGACAGGCAGAGTAGCATTATTTAGTGGAAAAATTTGAGAGTGATTGTGGCAGAAACGGGTTGATGATCACTGGAATAGTATCTGGGATCACTTTTGTAATCATTTACAGTTATAGAAACGTCTTTGAAGGACTTAGTTTGCTTTTTCTGTACCTGTAAATCTGACTTGTAAATTAATATTCTGTCACACCACGAGGGCGTTCTGGATTGGTCATAGAAATGCTCTCCGATTGCAAACTTATAGGTCGGCAAAAATGATATGCTCTCTTCGTACAATCTGTCAAATGGATCTGTATTAGAACTTTTTTCGGAAACAAATTGGTCGTGGTTAATGAGCTCTTTGTATTTCTTAGCTTGAAGCAGTTCAAACGCTTCCTGTTTTGGTATTTGAATTCTAAAGTTAAAATCTCCGGCTAACACAACAAAATCGTGATCCAATAAAGAATTTCCGTGCTTGAGATACTCGTCAACACTGGTTTGGCTTTGTTTAGATCCAGTAAATATTTGAGTTTGTAGTATTATTTTCAGTTGAGAAATTCTGTCTTCGTGATTTTGTTCGCCCGAAGAAAGATGAACATTTGTGAAAGCAACGGTACCAAATCTGTGAAAATTAACTCTAACCACAACGGCACCCTTGTTTCCAGTATTTCCCATAAGTCCTAATTTTAAAGAAGAAGATTCAACGGATTTAACGAAATGATAAAGAGGCTTTCTTATGAATACTATGCAAAATAACCCAACTAAGCTTGTACTGTGGAGCTTAACATATTCATCTCCCAACGTTGCGATTGCTTTTAATTCGAAAGAGGCCTCTCTATTCTTGTCATTTTGATTAAACATGACTCTAACGCCGCTTAATTCAACGAGCTCTTGCAAACAAAAACAAACGATGCTCGTATTATCGTTGAAATTAGCCTTCACCCAGTGGTTTATAGGTGCTTGGAAATTTTGACCGGCTAAATTCCACGTGCCTACCCAAATCGTTAATTTCTCGTAATTGTCGCCTTTGAGATTTATGTGATTGGTACTGTGCTTTCTAATATTCAAGTTTATCATGTTTTTAATCAGTGATACCTCTAAATTTGAGTTAACCGGGTGTCTATACAAAAGACAGTCAATGTACTGCTGTCTGGATGAATCCTCAAAGGTGTTGTGATAAAGCCTTCTTAAAGATTTGAGTGCGTGATCAAAGTTTGTTGATAACGATACTTTTCTATTTTTAATCAACCCACTAAATACGCTTCCTGCTCCTGTGTAGAGTTCACTTATCACGTCGCCATTTTCAGCCCAAAGCAAACTAAATGAATCCTTTAGTGTTACAATACCCATTCCGTTGAGTAGGCACTTTTTAAATACACAATTTATCTTCGAAGAGGCGTTTTTACTTGAATTATATGAGGAAGGAAGAGGCTCAATGTCAACCGCATTTCCATCCATGTTAATTAAAGATGTGGGAGGACGAATTGGAGGGGCCGTGTTTGTATTGTTCATCATCAAAAAGTCGGACTTTCTCTTCAGTAAAAATGAATGTCTGTCTCCTCTTCTGGGTGTGCTTCGGTCGTTTTTTGCTAGTGCGTTAGTATTGCTTTTGTCGTTGGACTCAAAGTCATTTTTTGGTGATTTCAATGAAGCTTTTGGATTTGAAGCAGACGACTTCAGATCACCAGCGCTCTTTCCCTGTACCTGAGATGGGTTGATTGTATTTGAAAGATCATCATTGCCTTTCCCTGATAAAGAAAGCCTCGTATGGGAGTTCTTTTCTGAACCAAAAAACAAACATTCGTCGTCGTTAAACTGTGTCCTGAGTTGTTTGGGGTTTAAGCCAAACCAACCAAAGTGCGTAAGCTGACTGTTAATTAAGGCATTCATGAAGTACTCGTAGTTCACCTCTTCGTTTACAGTCTTAAGATGCCTGTCCAGTTCGCACCCTATTGAATTTGTTGATATGGATATAACCAAATCTACAAACCAAGTCCAGGCCACGTACCACTGCAGTGCGTTTGTTCTGTCTAAACAGTCCAGGCAGTTTGTTCTAATTACTCCTTTTTGTCTTTCCAAAATAACAAATGAATTATCGTCACTGTCTACATCCTCAGTTGAGGTTTGTTGACTACTTTCAAAGTCGTCCAAATTAAGCAAGTTGGCAAAAGTAACGGAATTAATGTTGTTCTCCGGCCTAAAACGACCAGTATTTGGCTCTTTTCTTTGATCCGTATTTCCCTGTTTAAATACACCGTAAAAATAACCTATTCTCGCTCCAATTTCCTTTGCCAATTGCGATACAAATGTGTTCAAAGCGTTTTCAAACCCAAAATTCTTGGTTTGTTGGTGATAGTCATAACACTTGTATATTATTGGACAAGCTCTGCCGCTGCAATTGCAGTAGGCAGTACTGGCACAAGAATTTGGGTCGCCTCTCTTTTCACTTACATTTAAACTATCAATGTAACAATTACACCTTAAACCAGTCGGCGAGTCCTCGAAATAGTGAGTGTTCTCGAGCTTGCCGTTCAAGTTTAAATTGTAATAGTTAATCTCTTTTTTCAAGCCCATACTTAGAGATTGCTCGTGTGAGGAAGAACCCAAGAGATTTACATAAATCACCTGACCGTAAATGTCTGAAAGCTTTTGGTGGTGTTTTTCGAATATGTAGTTGGAATAGTCATGGTCGAAGCAAGTAATTGAACATGAATTTACTCCAGTTTGCTCCCAAAATAGTGGTATTGACCCTCTTATTTGTACAAATGAAAACCAATGGTCCGTGTTGTTTATACAAACCTGGAGCTCAGATTCAACAAAATTAGCAACATTCGCTTCATCATCTATTCCTCTTGCATTAAAACGCGTTCCACCCCTTTCCCATGATCTTCTTGAAAATAAAACAACATCATAACGTGTAAGCATGTCTACATGATCTTCGTAACACATTTTGCAAACAAATCTTTTTCTATTCAATTTATCTTGCATTTCACACTCAAGTTCGTCAATATCGGTGAATGAATTAATCATGCTCATTCTGAGAGAGAGTATCTCCTGTCCTATTTTAACGTATCCAGGACCTTCAGGAGAGGTAACAATTGCTTGATTGCAAAAGTAACCCTGCACTAGAGGAGTGATCCATCTGGGATCTGCTCCAGATATGATTACAGGAAGCGATATTCTTTCATTCCACATAAATCTAGAATCGCCTGTGAGTATGTACGCCTTCTTCCTCCCTTCGGTGTATGACAACCCACTTTCGCGTTTTCCAACTCTCTCATTTTGGTCCTTCCAGGAATTCTCAAACTTTTTTTGAAGCGTGCGAGTAAGGTCTAAATCAAAGCTAAAGTAGAATCCCCCAGACGAAATCATTTTCGTAACGCCTTCAAGCAAAAGCTTCAGGGTTGCCCTTCTTTCGGCAAGAAGTTCGTCTATTGAAGCATTTAAACAGGACTCAAGGGATTCCCTCTTTTCCGCATGTTGACTACCGTTTCCGCCACTTGAGTTGTCTGAATTCGTTTTGAAGTTCCTGTTTTTGTTGTCCACAAACATGGCGTTCCTGCCATCATTGCTTTTAGTCAAATCGCCACTCAGGTTTTGGCCGGTTGTTGCTCCCGAGGACAAAGCCGTTGTCACGGAGTCGATTATCCCTGTTGAGACATTAATTAGAGAATTGCTCAGCCAACTTGAGCTTGAATCTCCCAAAAAAGACGAAAACGCCTCCTTTTTATTTCTTATTGGAGACATTTTTTGAAGGGTTCTTGAAACCCTACCTACCCATTCCTTTCTTTCTCTGTGCCTGTTGCTGCTCGTATTGCCGTACTCACCTTTGTTGTTTGCTCCGCTTGAATAACCTGCTAAACTAAAGTTAGCGTTGTTATTCCTACAAATTTCGTTGGTCGGATTGCTTTTTGGAAAATCACTCCTAAAAATTAGCGGTATGTCCTTCTTTACCTTGCTAATTATTTGATCCTCCTGATTGTTAAACTGCTCCTCCAACGAACAGGACAACAGCGGAAGTGCCAGCGTCTTAGTTACTCTGTTTATGGTTTTGTAACTACCACCTTGGTAGATAACCGAGGAACATTCCTTGTCGGACGACACCAATAGAAAGGGCTCCTCAAATAAAGACAGGATTCCAAAAATCGCGAATACATCCAAAACCGAGGTGGAGTAGTTTGAAAAGTCTATTTCGTTGGATCGGACGTGTTCCTTGAGAGGTGGACTTAAGTCGTTATTTCTGTCAAAGACCAGTTTGTTTGGGTCAACTGGCGGAAACGCTGGGTTAACGCCCGTTTTTAAAGTGTCCTTTACGTCCTTGTTTAAATCATCGCTTTCCCACGGATTGATCACGAGTATTCCACTCTCGTCTTTCTCCAATAAACTGCCTACTATATTCTGGTCCTCGACGGAAACCGATTCTAATAGTTCTGGAACACCGTAAAGTGCCCTTAACTCGTAAAGCAGTGGTAAGTCGTCTTCAGATATTATCTCAAATATGCAGTTCTCGCTAAAATCTACTATCTGTTTAGTCTCAAAGTTGATTTCCTCAAATTTAATGCTTTCACACACCTTGTAGAGAGACTCGTTCCTGCTCCTCCTCTCTCTGTACTCCTGCATTCTTTTAGTGCTATAAACCGTCTTCGTCTGAGATAAACTCCTTGGCCTCAGTATAACCAACCTGGGGAATGTTGTTCTCTTTTCTTCGAACAAAGACACCTTTGAACCGGTGGGATCGCAATCGTGATTCTCCACAACTATCTCAAAAGCTCCGGTAAACGTATGAATCCTATAGTAAAACTCCTCTGAACAGCTTCCATTATGTACACATTTCCACTCATCTTTCAGACATCCCATTATAATTTTAAACCCTCGCCCAAGTTCAAGACAATGCAACTGCGGTGAAAAGATCAAGCCCTCAAAGGAAAGGAACCCTAATCAAGCCTGAATCATGCAGATCTGTCAACACCTCTCCAATGCTCAACTCTTTCGCTCTTATTTATTAAACTCAACCCTTCCTAATTCATTATTATAGTGTATCTTCATAATCATTTCTTTGCTTGTGAAATCCCTGCGGCGCGGACACTTCCCGCGCGCGCCTGATACGATAAAGTGACATTGACTGATCTGCGCTGCACATGGTCCTTGGAGGAGCACGGGAAGGGAAAGCGAGATCCGCGTTTTTATGGCGTAAAGAAGAGACAGGAACAGATGTTTGTGTGTTCGCGTTCGCCTGGTTCCCTCGCGTTTGTTGACTTGTGACGACGAAAACGGAGGCAGCGTCAGGTGTGTCCCTCGCTCCCGGCGTGGAACGGTGCCTCCTTTTTTTTTCGGAAAGGATTTCACCACATCTCCGGGCGGACCTTGGACTTGAAAAACATTTCCCGGGTTCAGTTTCAATCTGCGACCCTGCTGGACAAAACAAGGATGTGGATGCGGGTTTGGATGTGGAGAGCAAATTAGGGAGAACTAATGTTTTCTAATATATTCTGACCTAGGGCATGCATCTTAATTACTGGAACAAATTGTTCTCAGATTTCGTGAGCATTTCGTTTCTAGCGTGACTGTTGTTCGCGGCCTGGTGATAGTGAACTTGGCCGTCGCCTCCAATCACAGGGTGGTCCAGAGAAGAGGGGTCTCCGTTTTGGTTCATTTGGATCCCTCTGTTGCCACTTTGATGTTGTATGTGAGACACAACCCCACTATTGTCCATGATTTGGGGGCCGATCTGGTTTGGAGCTTGATAGTTGTTATAGCCCTGGTGACTATTCATTGGATTGTGGTTCACCATTTGAGGATGCGTGTTCTGAACTCCCTGTTGACCGAAATGTTGTTGCTGAACATGTCGATAGGTTTGCTGTAAATGAATAGATTGAGTTGGATGTGAAGGCATGCGGGAGTTGGCATGGGTGTTTTGGTGATTCTGATCCATTTGAGGGTGATAGGACTGCTGAATTTGTATCTGTTGTTGCGCTCCAATATGGACGGCACCTATATTGTCGCTATCAATTTGCTGATGTTGATGAGAAATATGAGTAGGATGAGAGCCGGAGGAGTGATGAACATGATACTGAATAGATTGATCGGCATTCGCAATTTGATACTGTTGCATCTCTCCCATCACATCAGGCCTCATATTTTTGTTAATGTTCTGCATCTTTGAGCTATGACTTCTAGATTCCTGTGGCGACTTCCCACTGCTGTTGTAGTCGTTTTTAATGTCAATCGTCACGCCATTACTCCCACTTTTGGTTCCATAAACCTCAGTCTTGTGCATAAGACCCATTCCTCCGCCCCCTACGCCCATCATCCCGTGATCGGCGATATGTGGGGTGTTTTGGCTCTGTTGAGTGTCTTTAGGGTCATTCAAATCAGAGGGAGAACCAGGCAGGTTCTGAACAGAAGAATCTGTGTGTTGATGTGATTGCTGTGGAGATTGTTCAGAGACGGAGTGGGGAAAAAGAGTGGCAACCTCGTTTGGTCTTAAAGAGTAGTAGTTCTCGCGTATAGTTTGAATCTCAAGTGTGATTTGAGCGATTTCTGCTCTTAGTGCAGCCATCTCGTTCTGGATGGAGGCATGAGCTGCAGCCAATGTTTTCTCAAGAAGGCTTTTGTCTACCTTCTTAAAGTAAGGCTGAAGTCTGTGTTCGGGAAGGGGTTGAATGGGACCGTTAATTAACTTCTCGTAAAACTTTTCAGTCGGTTCAAAAAAAATGAATTCGTCACAAGTTTCCGAAACCACACACTCGCTTGGTGCGTTGTCTGTTGGAAACTTAACGTTCCTAACGTCCGTTGTTCCGGGAGGATAAAGCCTTAAAAAGTGTTTAATCTCAACAGGTTTTTCCGTTGAATCCACAAAATATACTTTAGCAATAATATCAAACTCACCCCAGCCGCACTCGGTCACTTCAAATGGACACTTCTCCACGACTCTATTTGGGTTTAGGAAACTCGGGTGTAGTGAAAATACCACCTTTTTAACATAGTACGATATGTCCTCATTGTCTGGAGATCTTAAAAAGCACGTCCAAGAATGAGTTGCGTTGTCGCCCCTTTTTTTTTGTTCCGCTATAGACAACATAAAGGCATAGGTGCCGAGTACTATTGGCTTCCTAATGGTTACATTCTTTCGCCTTCTATTCTCAATATTTGACATTGTCGTTGAGTTTCCTGTGTTTACCTTCACTTTTGAAACCGAGTCCATTTTTGAAAACGAAACCAAGCCACACGGCTCCTTATTCTTGTTTGTCTAATTCTCCTCCCCACTCTCCCTCTCCCTGCATAAAAGTCCCTCTCTGCAAATTTCCCTCGACTCAAGGAAGAAACCCCGAACTCTGCAAGACACTTCGCGAATAAGCAACGGAGAAGCGGCGAATTCAACAGAAAAAACCGCTAATTCTCACATTAACACCGGCAGTAACTGTCTTCGATATACACTCTTCCAGAATCCACTACTAAGCAAAGCAAACTAATATTGTCAGAAGCCTAATTTATTCCTCTTTAACCTGCCCATTGGGTGTACGAGCACTAGCGCCAATTTGCATTTGGCGGGCTGCCACTCGTTACATTGAAAATCAAACTCGAGTCCAATGGGATGAAGCGAACATCTTTGACTTGTCTGGGGAAACAACAAATGACGAATACTGAGCAGCAACTCCGTTCGTGCTGTAAGTAAGACAGGATACCCAGATTGCGCCACGAAGGCGATTGAGCATGGCAGCGACATGCATTTTTGCTCGCAACCCCCTGTTTTGTCGGGACGCAACTGAAAACAAGAAAAGATACGTAAAAGACGACAAACGGCCAGCAGAACAAAGAAAAAGTTACTTTAATCGTAGTTTACGAAATGTCAGTGTTTCTAGTCGTTTCTGATTTGAAATAATTTGCGTTTTGGTTGGCATTTAGACTAAATGTGTAGCTAGGTTACACCTACGAATTGGCGGCGAGTTCGTTGATAAATATATATATATATATAATAACGTTGGTAATAACAACAGTTTACATATACTAGACTGAATAACTAAAGACCTAGCAAAATAAATTTGAATAAAAAAGTTTCTTGTTTGACGAAATATATTCGTTTTTAAACGACACAAAGTAACTTGTTTTCATATATAATTTGGAACAGGTCCACTTCATCGTTTGAGCTTATCTTAATCCTTAAAGCCATAGTCTGGAGCAGTTTTAGACAAGTTTACCGAGATAATATGTGTCTGAGACAGCATTTACGTAACAGTTCACTAAAAGTGACGATATTTGGAGCAGGAAGTTTCGGATCAGCCATTAGCTGTGTAGTGGGATACAACACCGAAAGAACCTTCATCTTTAATAGTGAGGTGAAGCTTTGGCTATATGATGAAAAACTTGAATCTGGCGAGTCACTCGCAGAGGTAATAAACAGAGATCACGTTAATGTTAAGTATTTGCCCGACTACAAGTTACCAAGCAATATAAGGGCACTCACTGACTTGAAGGAGGCCTGCGAAGACTGCAACTTGATGATTTTTGTGATTCCGAGCCAATACATCCGTTCTGTTGCATCCCAAATAAAGAAACTTAATGTGAATTTCTCAAAAGAGGTCAGAGCAGTATCTTTGACAAAGGGCTTTTTGGTTGAAAACGGGCATCCATATCTGATAAGTAGCATTATCCAGGAAGAGTTAGGTGTCGAGTGCTGTGTACTTTCCGGAGCTAATGTTGCCTCTGGGCTGGCAGCGAGAGAATTTGGGGAGGCGACGTTGGCTTGTTCTGATTACGACGATGCATATATATGGCAGTATTTATTTGATACACCCTGGTTCAAAATAGATTGCGTTCCAGATGTAATATGCACAGAATTGTTCGGCGGTCTTAAAAACATAATTGCGTTATTGGTGGGGATGATTCAGGGTTTAGGCTGTGGCACGAATACCGTATCTGCAGTTATGAGACTAGGTGTACTGGAAATGATCCTGTACGGCAGCATTTTTTTCAATGTTAGAAGCTCAATAATGACGAGAGTCTTTTTTGAGTCATGCGGGATCGCAGACCTAGTTACCACCTGTTTGGGAGGCAGAAACGTGAGAGGCGGAAAGGCGTTTACTCTTTCCAATGGCCAAAAATCGTGGACAGAGATCGAGGCTGAGGTGACTGGCGGACAGCACTTAGCGGGTCTAGTTACTCTTAAGGAAATAAACGAGACTTTGGAGGTTCTTTTAATTGAAAAGTCAATTGATGTCGACAAGCATTTTCCACTGATTAGAAACTGCTATAGAATTGCGTATTCCGGAACTCCTCCAAAAACTCTTATTGAGATACTGAGCAAAAACGAACTTAGAGAACTTAGATTCGTTCCGTCTGGACTTCTTGCTCTAATTGATGACACTCCGAATACCGGAGAGGTTCTCCAAAGATCATCTTCAACTCATGTAGGGGCGCTGGTCCTCTCCAAAACGCACAGTTCGCTGAATTACTAGAAAAGGTGGGAAACGCTGACTGCGCATGCAAATATGCATGTATGCCTGCTGGATTTACCAGGGATGACTGGTTAGGTATTGCGCGGAATCACATCTGGAAGCACAGCGCTGTTACTTTGTGACATAAGGTTGAAAACTTATACATTCTGTCCACCACTCTCCTTATCTATCAACATGTCGCCCTCCCCTCTAGACTCTTTATCTCACTTTGGTTTTGTTCCACATACTTGCTCCCTTTCTCCACTTATTTAGTACTTGAATTAATATTTTCGATATAACCGCGTCCCAGTCTCGTCTCGTGCATTGTAAAATATGGTATAGGATAGAAGTAGCAGTGTATATGAATACCTTCCGCGACTGTATATTAATCAAATAAAGTGACATTTCCGTATAAAAATGTAGATGGATAAGTCTACAAGTACAAGGTTAGCTCTAAATTAAATAGCGAAAACATAAAGTTAAATTAGGCGTAGCATAATTAACCCGGGGGTGAACAGGAGAGAAGTATAAAATTAATGTATAATGGTATGTAAATTACGGGGTAGTAGATTGTACCATAATAAAATATAAATAGTTGGTGTACGTAAAATAAGGTAATTGGAAATAAAAATTTGCGTTACCTGTCTGTTGAAAGTAGATATAAGGAGATATCAGGATATAATAGAAGGAATAATTTTTCTTTTAATTTAGTTGGTTGTAATTTCTATCGTCACTTTTGTGAATTTGAGATTACCACTTTATAGTCAGTACATTCAGGTATAACTTAGGTTTTTGATATTTAAGTAAGGGAAAAAGAATGTTTTGCGGATTAATAGTCAAACCAGGTCAAAAGGTCAAATTGGACTCAACGGAGGGTGAAATACTGCACTTGAGCCAGGCATGTTTGTCCGAACCTAAAGACAACGGAAGAGTTTATTTGCAGGCATTGGAGAATGGACGCGCAATAACGATATGTTCTCTTCAAAGAGGAACCGTTGAACATGCAAACCTTGACTTGTTTTTGTCTACGTCTGCAGGAATTGAGCTTTCTGTTATAGGCAAAAATGAGGTCCACGTTTCTGGCTTTTACGAACCAGAGATGGATGAGGACGGTTTTGATGACGAGGACGCTCTGATGGGACTGTCTGATGAGGAAGATGAGGATGAAAACGATATTGAGGACAAGAATGAATCTGCCGAGGCAATTGACACTAAGAAGCCGTCTTTAAACGACTCCAAGAAAAGCTTAAAGAGAAAACTGCCACTTAAATCCGACGACTCGACCGACGAGGAAATTGGAGACGAGGAAATTGACAGTGACGAGGCAGACGAACTCGATTTGGATGAACTTATCCAGGGAAACGACGATGATGAAGATGATGAGGACGAGGAAGAGGAGGACGAGGACGAGGACGACGAGGATGAGGACGAGGACGAGGACGAGGACGAGGACGAGGATGAGGATGAGGACGATGATGATGACGAAAAGGAATCGAGCAAAAAGCAACAAAAAAAGGCTCCTCCAATGAAGAACAAAAACAAACAGTCAACTCAGGCAGTCGTACAGAAGTCTAAGGCAGCAGCAGGTGCTCAACCACCAAGCAAAAAAAGCCGTGCGGAGTCAAAGACACAAAGCAAACCTGACCAAATATACGAAGAATCGATCATTGACTTCTTAAAGAAGAATGGAAGGACGAACATGGCCTTGATCGGGAACAAAATTAAAAGGCCAGAAGGTGTATCGAAGAAGTTGGGATCATTCATCGCAGAGAGAACAGACTTGTTTAAGGTTGAGAACAACATGATATCACTCGTTAAGTGAATTAAAAAATAAAAATTATCGATTTTGGCAGAACTCGGTTTCTTTTTCTAGAATAGATAGGTTTATTTAACTAATTAATTCACTAATTTAAGGTGTTGTAGTTTCCTACCGCAACTTCTACTTACGTGTTTCTAAGTGGACTTATACGTATATGATTAAACACAATAAATAACATGTTACTTTAGTCGGTGGGAGTTTAGTCAAAAACGAAATCCCCCTTTGAATGAGTGGTTTTGGCGTAATTTACCGTTAATAAACATCACGTTAAATAACGCATTCTTTTCCCTTTCTGAATATAAGCAATATTTAAGTGAAATGTTGAAATTTGTCTTATTTCTCTCGTTAGCTTTAGGATAAAAATAAAAAATCCAATTATAACTCAATTATCAATTCTTTATTTATATTCAATGTGCATGCATGCATATTGTGACATAACACATATATAATGTTAATAAAAGTCGCATTATATGCCTATGTTTATATTTATATTTACAGAGGAAGCCTTCTTTGATCGTAAATCCATTCAGAAAGTTGCTTTATGCCTGGAAGATCTAGAATAAAGCTTAAAGGCGAAAGTTTTATGTAGGAAACAATGTTGGGTAGGAAGCTGTTAAAAAGATAAAATAACCCAAACATTTGAATAATGAATCCAATAATTGTGCTTTTGACTATAATAACAAAAAGTCCACCGAAGTAAAAGAGAGTTCCTTTGAGTTTGTCAGATTTTAAAAAAAATCTTGTTACTTTATTTAAACCCAAAAGAAGGGCTAAACCAGCCACAAATGTTAGGTTTCCAATAGTCAATAATGCTTTGTCGAAAAAAAACAAAACACCCAAAATCATTAAAACTATCCCCAGTCCACAACATCCAAGTCCTATTTTTCTATTATCATCCAACATTTTCCCTTTAATTAGTTTATCCCTACAGAATTAATTATCGGTTTCCGGCAATGTTTTCTATTTAAGCAGATATTATTATTGTTTTATCTTCAAAAACGCTACCCTGCAATAAGTAATTGTAATGTTGATCAAGTGTTATTTATTTGCTCTTCCTTTTTAAAGAGGAACAACTTGTTGACGAGAATAAAACTTTAAGAAAAGTTCTTTTTTTACTTTGTTCTCCTATTTCTTGTAGTTTAAGGATGATGTCTTAATCTGCATAAGACACATTACACCAACTTTTAATGTGCCTCGGTGAAAAAAGACAGTTGTACTGCTACAATAAAGTAATGTTAATTTATGTGGGGAATCCTTGTTATTTTGTTATTATAGAAGATGAACAAATAACTAAAAATAATAATAGCTTGTAAAGGTGAAAAGGAAACTCTTCCTTTATTAACCGTGTATCAATACAAACGACTTGTGTTATTCACACACAAGCTTTGATTATTCAATTCGCTTTACGCCAGATTACATCTATATTTCTCCCTATCTTCTTTTCCCTTCTATTATTTCGTTGCTTTCTTTTCCCTATGTGGCCCTCTTATTTCTTTTGTTTTCCTTGATATATTTCAAGTATAATACAATGCTATTACCAAAATAATCGCTAAAAGGCGCTGATATTTCCCGCCACACCTTGAAATTTAAGTGAATTGCAAAGCCAAGGGAAGGGTATAATTTTAACATGTATTTGAATTCATTTTTAGTTGACTATATTTAAACATAAAGAGGTTTGGCTTGTCGTAATAGACCCTTTTTCTTTGAGTGCATCCATTCCTTTTTTGTTTGTTTCGGTTGGTTAACTTGGAGAATCCTTTAAGTTTATACTTTATGATTAAAAATAAAAGCATTTTAATTGAATAAATAAAGAACAAGGCGTTTAAATGCGTTGTTTCTTTAATTCCCTCGTAAATTGATTAACTAGCTGTTTCCCATGTTGTGACTTAGCTTCAATTTCCTGACACTATTGTCAATAGCTGGAGTCAAAATGGATAAAAGTCCTTTAAGTATTTGTGACAAAGATGATTCGGAGACCCACGACTCACTGACTTTTATAGATAGTATTTCTGAGGAAGAGAGGCTCATGGTTGATGAATTAATAAAGGATGAGATAAGAAGTGCGCACTCCATAAATGGGAGTGGTGTTTTTGATAAGCATTGTGCGAGTTCGATAAATGAATACGTTTTTGCTGAAGAAAAGGTGCAATTTTCCAATAAAAGCAGTAAATTAGAACCTGAAAAAATCAATTCGAGGGACGATGCATTAAATTCCTTGAAAAGCATAGGAAAGGAAATACAATATAACAACATTTACATGTCGAATCTACAGCTGCTAAAGGAGAATGGAGAGATATTGTGGGACAAAGAGAGGGAATCATTGGTTATGCACAAAAGGATTCTGGATAGTAAGAGAAAGAAACTCGAAAAAAAACTTAAACAAAAAGAAGCAGAAAGAAAAGAGAAGCAAGTTTCATTTTACGTGAATCACTTATCTCCACTGCTCCAAGACATAAATAGGCTTAAGAGGAACAACAACGAGTTAATTAAGAGCATTTCACTCAGTAAAAAACTGTGATCGGGCGATTTAACTTGAAACTAGAAGTGAAACATAAGAAATAGAAAAAGAATTAAGGTAATTGCTGTAGAAAAAACAGTAAAAATATATAGATAGTCTTTTCTCCAAAGTTAGAATTGTTTATTTGTTCATTTTTATTCCGACTTCTTCTCCATTGTAGTAACTACCAATATATCAATTAAAATAAAAACTTTACTTTTTAGTGGCACCACCAACTTTGGCTTTTTCCGTACCCCTAACCTTCTTTCTTCTGTTCTTTGCTTCCTTTCTACCTTTACGACCTGTTGCTGTTACTTTATCGACAATACCCATTCTTATTTGACGGTATCTTTGTTCAAATTTCTTCAGTGCACTAATATTATTATAAATAACGCAAAAACCAGATGACCTTCCACCACCAAATGCCGTTTTAAATCCAAATAGAACAATACAATTTGGATCCTGCACCTTGTACAACTTTGCCAACTTTGCCTTCAAGTCAGTTTTGCTTACACCACCCAAAGATGGATGTATAACATCAACTACAAACTGTTTTCTTGCGAGTAATGGGTTGTTTAGAAATTGGCGTACTCTAACTGTAAAGTTGCTCATGATTATAAATACCTACTGTTTCTAACAAAACAAATAAAATTTTGGAACAAATATCGAACTTTTATTCCAAATGGCGTATGTCTTCTTATTGAATTTACCCCTGTACTCTGTAAATAATTGCTAGACTTGATATATTTTCCGCTTAATTTTTTTTTCCTATTTTCATGTATAACAATAGTACTAATTAATACGTTTATGACACTTAAAGTCAATACCTTTATTATTTATTTACCAATATTTAAAATGTGACATTTTATATATCAACATTTTACTCAGCTACACGTCTCTTATTTATTGTAATTATATTACGTCTCAATATAATCGTATATTTATTTTTAACTTATTTATACATTAATTCTGTCTCGATACCTTTTCGCGTTGCCGCCAATGCCATGTGGCGGCAAACATGAATATATAGATTAAAGTGACGTATGTAATTTGATGACACTGAAAAGGCATAGTGCTCCATACTTTTTTTTTTTCTGAACTGAAAATAAAAGGGAGATAGCATTTGAGTCCCTATTTGGTAATATACTTTATTTCTATACCAGAGTTTAAGGATTTAATGTGTTGAGGAGAGTGAATATTTTTTCTATTTACCTTTGTGCGGACGTACTTTAAATTTTGAGAAGAAGCAAGCAATATTAGGTTTGAGGTAGGCAATCAGAGGGTAAATTTTGTATTTCAGCCATATAAAAGCTGGTTTTGCTTGCATAAGTAGCACAAAGGCAGACGGTTTAGCAAGTAATGGACTAAAATGACGAGAAGCAAGAGTAATAAAGGAAGGAATTCCTTGGCAAGTAGGAATGTTTTACAGAAGGTGGAAAAGACTAAAGCGGAATATGGAGTTGTTGATAAGGAAGCTAGCGTGAAAGAGATAAAGAATAAGATAAAAAGAGCTGAGGTAGCAAGAGAGATAAAAAGAAAAAAAAAGGAAGAGAAAAGCAAAAGAAGAAGAGAGAACAGAAGAAAGGAAGAAAATGGCGAAGAGGTTGTGAAGGGTGTCCCAAGAACCATAGAGAGCATGCGTGTAAAAGATGAGATGTTTGTAGAGGATCCCTTGAATGACAAAGAATTGCGAAAAGAGATGGAAAATGACGAATTTTCAGATTATTTCTCAAGAAAAAGAAGTCCAAAATTACTCATAACTACAAATAATAGAGCAAGTAAGCATATGTATAATTTTTTAAAAGAGATAGTATCAGTAATTCCAAATTGTGATTTTTACAAAAGAAACGGCTTTACAGTAAAAGATATAATAAAGGAAGTGAATGAGAAAAATAGCGGTGATGAAAACAATCCAGGATACACAGATATACTAATATTTACAGAACATCCAATAAAAAAGATACCATGGGGTTTATATATATGTCATCTTCCGGTTGGTCCTACTAGCTATTTCAGAATTCGTTCTGTTAAGTTGGCTCAGGATATGAAAGGATCTGCATTTTCAACTACACACAATCCCGAGATAATATTAAATAATTTTGACACTAGAATAGGGTACAGAATAGGAAGACAACTTGCATCTTTGTTTCCATTTGATCCTGATTTTATAGGAAGAAGAGTAATTGCGTTTCACAATCAAAGAGATTTCATATTTTTCAGACACTATAGATACATATTTAGAAGTAAAAATAAGAAATCAGGCGACACAGGGATGAACATGTGTGATGTAAAGCATAAAAATACTAATTCTGATTACTCTTTAGAAAGTAATCAAGTTATTAATAGTGCAGGATTACAGGAAATAGGTCCGAGATTCACATTAAAATTAATGTGGTTACAAGAAGGTACATTTGATTCAAAAAAAGGAATATATGAATATATTTGGAGACCTGATTTGCAAGTGAACAGGAAGGTCTTCTTTTTATAGTGACGCAACTAGTGCGTTTTATTTTTGTATGTTCAACTGTGATGGGCTGCGTACATACTACTATATTATATTTGCAAATACATCGCTCCCAGTATAACTAATGTCTACTCTCTCCTTGTATTCCCCCTACACTACATTCTCTCTCTTTGTTAATATAAGTTCCACTGTATCTATTCCGAGTAGTAAAGACAGCTTAACCTAAATAACGGAAATAACTAAGAAAAAACAAGTATATCACTAAAGTAAAAGAAATGCACGGTAAAAGTTAGTCTCTCTATAAATTAATCTAGATTCTATCAAAATTTGTAATATGCTTTAGGTGGCAGAAATAGGGATCTGTCTAAATCACCAAAAGTTAATATAAAGATGTTTAACTTTATCGTAATTTATTCCAATTGTTTGGTCGTTGCACTAATGATCATCTGGATAATAGCTGAACCAATAACGACAAAAACGAAAAGTGCCAAAGCAAATGGACCAACCGGATAAGTTCTTTTGTTTTTTGACCTGCTTACTCTTCCTCTTTTCTCTATATTCTTCTCATACAATTCTCCCTTTAACTTTGTCAATCTTGACTGAGCCTAGCGAAGCAAAAACAAATCAGTTATTCGCCTAATACATACCAATAAATACATAAATAAATGTATGTATATAATTACGTACTTACGTAATGCATATATGACATTTAAATGTGCATAGTGTACTTTTCTCCGATTAACGCTCAAAATATAGGCTACCTGAAACAATGCTTCAAATAAACCTTAATTCACCGCGTATTCATACCAATGGAACCATGCAGATACATGTTATCACATTTGAATACATACACGCAACATACATACATACATACATGCTTATATTAATATTGCGGATGACTTACCATTTTTAATTTTTAAAAACAATTAATAAAGATATGCAAATATTTAATTTACAGTTTCCGCTTTTACTTGTGCCTTTCCAAAAACAATAAATATACACCTTTAATATTCTACCCAAATTTAAAGTGTGAAGTAAAATTAAACAATATAATTTATAGAATTAATTTTTGCCTATTTGCTTAAATTAATAAACTTCAATTATGTATGTTTATATTACCTTACCACTAGTTAAGCTTCCGCGGAAACTTATCATTAATATAAAATAAATATCATAATTAATATATATAACAAATTAAATAATTTCTACTTAAGCGCCCACTCGAATCTATTATAACATTACACTTATTTTAAAATACGTTAATAGGTTTCTCCCGCCCTCTCATCTATTTTATCATTACCCTTTTCCGGACACCAAACGCGCCTCTCTTTGATCTTGGGGTTTGCTACTGTAAATTGCTCTAAAGAAACGCAAAACATAAACTCAACAAGTAACAGTATGTGATTTTCCTAGATCACAAAATTTACAACCATTTAAGCAGTAACAAGACATTACTTCTCGGAATATGTACATTTAATTATGCACATTTATGTTTGCATGCTGTGTGGTCTGGTCGTATTTATTCAGATGACTAACTAGATGTTTTATAAATTAATTCTTAAATGAATACATAAGTTAGTTTCTAATTATTCATGAATTAATTAAAAGTTGTCTAAATTCACGCAAGATTTACGTATAAATAACGCAAGCATAAATAATTCTAAAGTAGATAGACAAATTCAGTTTCGTCTTTTTTCAGGAAAAACTAGAATATGGTGTCCAAATCATCACATAGAATTTTTAACAAATAACAAACACTAAGACCAATTTCTGTTAATCGCAAATTATGTGCATGAATTATAGCCTTGTTTTTACTTAACCTGCATGTCTTAAATGACACTTTGCGTAGGAAAGTAAGTGCAATTACAACTTAATATTATAGTTAATGTTTTACCGCTCCTTTTATAATATTTACTTCGATTATTCGACAGGCTTCTTATTTCATTAGTATAAGTAGTGCTATGTAGGCGCCTAGATGTATCCCGCCTAAACGACTAGTAGCATTAAAAATAAGTGATTATATTTGGTGTTATTGTCTCGTCTTAGTAGTGTTTAGGTATTTTAAAATAAACTATTTAGTAATGAAAAGACAATAATGTAAATTAAAAACATTAAAGACGAACGAAAGGCATTGGTAAATAAAGTTAATTTACAATTTGAATAGTAGCTTTGCCACTTAAATAAATTAATTATAATATTAATTATTTTCACTTATAAACATATTCGTTTATATCCTTGTCGACTTTTGATAGTAAAATTAATTTGAGATAAATTAAATTTAAGAAAGAAATAAGGAGAAAATTGATATTTTGTTCTTTTATATTCTTTGAATTCAGAGACGACTCAATTAATCTAATAGGTAAAGGTTTTAATTCGCTGAAGAAATAAATTAAGATTTAAAATGGGTATGAAATACGTAGCTTCCTACTTACTCTGTGTTTCCTCTGGAAAACAACAACCAACTGTCGCAGATATTAAAAAGGTTTTGGACTCAGTTGGTATTGAGTATGATGTATCCATCATAGAGACAATGATCTCCAACATGCAAGGAAAGGTTTGCCACGAAGTTATTGCTTCTGGATTATCCAAACTCCAATCAGTTCCAACAGGTGCCGTTGCATCTGCGGGAGCTGTTAATGCAGGTACTGTTGATGCTGCAGCCAGTGGTGACTCTGCTCAAGCATCTGCAAAGAAAGAAGAAGAAGAGGAGGAAGAGGGTGACTTGGGATTCTCATTATTTGATTAATTCAAAGTTATATAATAGTGTAGAGGATTAACACCTTTTTTTCACTCCTGTCTTTTCTGTAACATTATGCATTGTTTAATTAGTGAATCTTGAATTGTCGATGTTCCGCTTTAGGCATATTCTGGAGCCAATATAAGTTTAAGTTCAAATAGCGAGATAATAACGTTTTTATGTTGTCTACCCACTCACGCTCATCACATGTCTTACTTCCACCTGACTGAAATATACGCAGTGAAATGTCGCTATTTGTTATACATTTGATTTAAATGAATGAAAGATCCTACGTATTTGAAACAAAGTATAACATAAAACCGAAGAAACGGAACAAGGTGGAATCCAAATCGACTAGAAATTAACGCTTCTAATACTAGAAAATCAAGACAAATATAGCAATTTAGATAACTAAAAAGAAATTGCTTCTCTATTTTAGCAATTTAAATGGCAAGTCTCTTCCAGTGCTAAAATATTTTGTCAAATACAGATGTGCTTCAGAAACCCCATAAGGCTCGAAAAAATATGCATTGTGACAATATACTCCTCAGTCAAAACACTAGTAGATTTCTTTGTGTTGTTATTAGATATAGAACACTGCCTTTTATGATAAAAAGTAAAACTTAAACAAAAAAGTCAACTAGTTCTTGAAAACAGGAAATAACAATATTCAAGCAAATAGTGACTTTTTAAAAGCTGCTGCTGCCTCTGCTGCCTCCTTCATAACTGCCTTCTTGCAGAAACGTTGGTTTCTAAGAAACTTTGCATTCATTCCAAAAGTGGCTATTTTCTTGTATGATTTTGCCTTCTTAATTCCGTTTCTATGGGCTTTGCGATTCTGCAAACATTAATTCAGAGAACAGAGTTAATTGAATTCATTTATAAAATCAAAACAACTCACCTGATTATGATTAGTATGATTCTTTGATTTTGCCATTATTTATTATTATTGCTGTTCAAATTATTGATTTTTAAATTACTTTTACTCAGGTACTCTAGTTATCCTTCCTACTTCTCTTGAAATAAAAAATTCTTCTTGGAGGAAAAACTTCAGAAGAAACAGTACACTATATTTAACTGTATGTTCAAACAAGACTTTCGTGATCACTATATTTTTACAATTGCGATATTAATTATATTTAAATTGTACTCTATATTTAGTTACCTTACTAATACTATTATTTTGTCTCTACAAAAATAAACCATTTTGATCCCGCCTGTTTTGTCTCCGCCATTGGAAATTTAATTACTGGCACATTTAAATAAAAAACTGCTTGGCTGCCGCCTGAACTGTCTGCTTGAATATGTAGTTTAGGCGGTGATTTCCCATATACTGCATTAAACAGGTCAGAAAGGACTGTTAATAATAAGATAGTTGAAATGTAATAGTTTAGGTGTTTAGATGAACCAATAACTAGATCTTAAGAGCCTTTGAGCCAGAATTGAATGTCACTTTTCAGCAGCGAGGATATATCTGTTTTTAACCACATTCGTTTTTGATTCACTTAAGCATTATTTCTAAAGTCAACAAACCAGGTACGCAAAAGCGTAGACCTGTGTTGACAGATTGTGACAGCTTCACTGTCCTGCGTGAATTTGGGGAAGACTGATAGAACAAGGTAAATGTTGGATATTCCTGCGTGGACGGAAAGGTAGGTTTAAATACGATTAACTCTAATGAATTAACACAAAATGATCTAAACAATGTTTGCTAAACAGATGGGTGCAAGTAAAGGAGTTGGGTGAAAATGAACATCAAGACAAAAGCAATGAATTGATTAAGGGCTTAAACAAAAATGTGAGAAAAGGCATTAAGAAAATGACAAACTATAACGGACTGTTTCCAATACAGGAAAAAGTGATACCATATATTTTAAATAGCATAGATAAAGATGTAAATAACAGATACAGCAATGATATATGCATTTCAGTTCCAACAGGAGAGGGAAAAACGCTATGTTATGTGATACCAATATCAAATTACCTATATAATCGACCGTATCCGTGTCTATCAGTTTTGGTTCTAGTACCTACACGTGAATTAGCTAATCAAGTTAAGAGTGTTTTCAGCATATTCACAAGTAAGAATAAAGGCAGATTTCCAATAAAAATAACAACGTTGACAGGTCAACATTCTTTTTCAAATGAAATGAGAGAGTTAAATTCAGTAAACGCTCCAGATATAGTTATATCTACCCCGGGCAGACTTTGCGAACACTATGATCAATTATTAATGTCAGAAGAGTTTGAACCGGGCCAAAATTGTGAGTCCGGTTTTATAGATAACAATGAGAATAAAAACAAACCTATTAAAAAAAATAAAAGGGTTCCTCTTTTATTTAGAAACATTTATTTTATTGTTATAGACGAAGTGGATAAACTTTTATCCCAAACATATAACAATTGGCAGGATATTGTAAATGGAATATCTAAAAGTGTGGAACTAGACGAGAATTGCGGTGAGATGGGGTTGTCTATTAAAAAGCCAATAAAAATATTGTTATCTGCAACTATATCGAATAGTTCGTATAAAATAAATCAATTGAACTTAACGAGACCTGTCTACTTTATAAGTTCAATTTCAGGTCAATCAAACATCCCATCTAAAATGTTTCAAAGGTACATTAAGGTATCAAACAAAAAATACAAACCAAATTCTTTATTATGTTTCATATATCAACTTAATATGAGCAAAAGCAACCGCAAACAACTATTAAAGTTGTTGTCTGATGATAATAATAATAGTGAATATGAAAAGAGAAGCATCAAACAAATTCCAAAATACTATAAAAAACAATTTAAAGCCGTGGTTTTTTGTTCAAATAAAGTAACGACAAGCAACCTGGCTTTATTTCTCCAGAAAGAACTTTCAAAGTCTAATAGAAATGACTTGGTATTTAGAGTCCCACGTTTGAATAATGTTCGTGACGGCCGTGGCAGCAACAGTACAGATAACAACGACGGCGAATGTATAAATGATATAGACGAGGATAATTATGTGAATTTAAAAACTGTTTGTAAAGTAAAACCATTAGATAAGCCTGAAACTCTCAAGGTTGAAGAATTTTCAAGTTTGTTATTGCAAAAAGAAAGAAATAACTTAATTAGAAAATTTAATAATAATGAATTTAACATACTTGTATGTTCAGATATATTAGCAAGAGGTATAGATATATCTGACATAGACATAGTCATAAATTACGATGTTCCAAATAACATTAAAACATATATTCACAGAGCTGGCAGGACAGCCAGGGCAGGAAAGTCAGGACACACTTATACGATGGTGGAGTCTAATCAAATAAGGCATTTTATGCAGCTCACTAATTCTAGAAACAGTAGTGTTCATAAACAAAGACTGTATTTGTCACTAGAAAAACATCTTAAAGACAATACAGAAAATTAAATGTATATCAATGTACAATTAAACTTTAAACGCAAAAAATCCAACTATTGCTTTACACATGCATATATTTTTCATTTGTAACTAAATGTAAACGCAGCTAACGGTTACCACTATATAGTTTAAGTACCAGCTAGTCTTGTTTAATGAAGTGTTCTTCGAATAATATTTGAAAAATGGAAATGTGTAAATAAAAAATGATTTTCCATTTATTTTATCGTTTCTGGTGTGCTACCTATTTGTTTTAGGAAAAATGAGTGAATTTAATAAAAGCTTTAGTTTCCTTGTTTAAAAAAAATGTAAATGGAGACTAGCAATGATATATTAAAAAATATGCATGTGCTCGCAATAAGGTAATAAAAAATAATTAATATTTTCATGTAAAAATTCGAGCATATAAATAAATAAGATAAGAATAAATAGCGTAAATTAGAAAACGTAATCGGAATTTAAAATGTACATACGCATAATAAATATTTTTTCATTCGTAATTATAAATGTTCAAGGAAAATATCCTGAGTAGGGATAGTACTACTAGCAATAGCAATCAGGCAAAAATATTAGAATGCGATAAAGGTTCCATAATCCTGGACAAAAGGGATGAGGAGAAAAATAGCGATGATTTTGTAGGCAACAACAACATTATTGATGTTAATAGTGGTAATTTTAAGAAAGAAACTTTCAGTTGTTTGAGAAATAACAGTAAAAGTAAGAATAGTGGGAATAACTCGAAAAAAGCAGTTCGTTTCACTGACCTGCCACCACAAATATACGAATATGAGAATTCCGATTGCACTAATGATGAGCCATTATTCAATTATTTGAACATTAAAAATGGTATGTTTTTTTGCGAGAATAAGGACAATGAACTGGAGGCTGTTCAAGGCGAAGCTTACGAGATGGAGGACAGCATAACAGTTGAGGGAAAAAACGATGGCAACAGTAATAATAATAATATGAGTCAATGTTCAAAGTTATTACTTCCAATATTAAATAGAAGAGAGATATATGAAATGGAGAGGGAAATTACGGGTGAACTTAATAATGGTGCTGAATTTTTGAATATCTATAAAACAAGAGAAGTTGTATCCATAGATGGGAAGTATATTCAAAAAAGAAATAAACACGGAAGTTTAAATTTGCTATCAAATAACAGAAGCAGCAACAGTGACTTGAGTGATTGCGAAAATGTGAAAGATCATTTTAAAAACAACTTGGATGGTCCAAACACTATATATACAGGGCTCGGGTCAGAAAAATACTCGGAAAATGGTGAAGAGAAAGAAAAGTATAACAAAAATTACATTACTCTAGAAGAGTTAAGTATAGAAATAAATAAAATATCAAAAACCCAGAATAGCGAGACTTATAATAAACACAATAGCGCCAATACCGATCCAAGTTACATAGACTTGCAATCAACTACAGAATCTTTAAATTTTGTATAAACATAATTTGTGCAATATTGATACCATACATCACGCATTTATAATTTAAGTGAAACCCAAAGACACGTGGCAAGAATTTAAGCAATAATACGAGAACATTGATAGATATATGCATGCATTTGTTACTTTTTGTGTGTCAAGAGTGGAACACTAAGATTTTTTGAACATTGTATATGGAGGGACAGCTTGTGCAAAAAGTATTGTACGCCATTTATTTGTTTTCTTTGTATAAAGCCACTTAGTATTTGATTTATGTAATTTTACTTCATATTCAATCAAACATTTGTTGCCTCATTTTCATGCTAACCCTATTGTTTTACTGTTTCATTAGTCACTAGTCTTGCAAGTTTGAAGTAAACCAGAGCAAGATGTTCGTGTTACGCATAAGACGCTGTTTACATTTATGCAAGTACGACTTTCATTCTTCGTTAATCTTTGCCATGGGTGAGAAGTATTAGAGATACATTCAACCTGAAAAATATACTGACATTGTATTACAGATATTATACTTCGAGACTTAATTTCTGTATTTACATCCCGTTTTTTCGCACCCTTCAGTTCAAGAATTTTCCTGCAAAACAGGGAGCCTACATTTTCGAACAATGGTCCGGAAAATTCACTCCAGTTCCGGACTAAACTAGAGCAGAAAGTGCTGAATGTGTTTTAAAACAACCACTCGTGTATACACGAATTCTATACAATATAGGACAAAAAATAATTACACATTTTTAAACTTCTTTTTTACTCTCAAACAGAGCACAGAAATGGGTGGGGAAAACTTCCTGCTCGGCTTCAGGTGAGTTAGGTCTAAATTTCCTGAGACCAAACGGCAAATTTGTTTGCTAAAGTAAAAATAACGCGTCAAAGCAGCATTAAAGAGTGGCTGTGAGTCAAATAAGGACTAAATGGTGAATCTAGAATGAAATTCACCTATTCGGCGGGAAAATCAAAAATAAGAATTACAACTCGGCTCTATGTATGTCAATGCACATAAATCAACTCGGGAGAGAGTATCGATGTTACTTATTTGCGTTTTCCTTACATGCTAACCGAAGTAAATCGCTCACCACCTTCTTGTTATAAAGCAACAGGCACTTCACAATTTAAAATGTAAAACAAAAGCCTACTGAAACCCATTTCTTTCCTTGAAAGGAATGTCAAACTGACTGGTACAATCTCCTATAGACGGCGCGGATATTTGTAGCCCTATATGGTGAAAAGTGTCTTATATACTGACTTTTGGCGGCAAAATTCAAAGAAAAATAATTTTTTAAAATTAATGTAATAAGAAAGAATTGCTTGTACAGGGGAGAAGAGGAAGGATTATAAATTTAAGAACTATACTTTTCCCTTTTGGACTTTAAGTCACAATAGTCAGGACGGCAGCGAAGATTTGTCGTTTGTTTTTTTCGTTTTTTGACGCATTTTTTAGTTGCTTCTTTTTTACTGGCTTTCTTAACACAACTTTTCAACAACAACTATAGATAAGTTGAGCGAACTACTTAGTGTATTTACGTTTGACATCCGGGATTTTTCCTCTCAGGGATTAGGAAGGGATATAAGACAGCAGCAGCAGCAGACAAGGAACAGGAATTTACGTGGAATGATGAAAATTTAGTTCAAGTATATATATATATATGCATATGCATGTATATATGTATATGTAATATATATGTGTATATATGCATATATATGATGTGAATAATGTATATATATATATATATATATATATATACGCATATGCATATGTATACGGCAGTACCTATATGCACTGCTGAGAGTTTAGTTTATATAAGCGCAGTGGATTTGTTAAAAGAGCGTGAATAAAGTATAAAAAGAACCACAAATAAGTTAGTTGAGTAATATTGCGATATAAAGAGACGTTTTACAGAGTAAACTGAGTTCGAGGCCAATAACAAGGTTCTTTTCAACAAGTTTATCAACTGAATGACATTAAACAGTGATTGTTATAACCTTATAATTTGTTACACTTTTGGATATATATATGCGGTTAAGTAGGTTATAGCAAATCGATAATACGTCTGAACGGTGAAAGTGAGCATAATTACAGGTATTCATTTAAAAAAGTTGATTTTTAAGTAAATAATTTAACCAGGAAAAGGTGCATTATTGGCGAGTGGTACAGAAACAACATAAAAAGGGTTATTCGTTGAGAGAAGAAATAGACTTGAACAAATAAGAAGGAAAGCAAATAAGTGCAGTTTCATAAAGTTAGTTATTATTGAGAAATCATAAACAATATAAAATGATTTTGAATAAAACAAGTAGCAAGGGTAATAACATGTTGAGAAAGGACAACAAGAACATCGAATATGCAGGAGGGGGAAATACGTGGAGTAAATTGTTGTTTATATGGATAACGCCCTGGATGTCCAAGTTTTTCAATGGCGGAATAACAAGTGATGACTTACCACGTCTTCCCGAAAACGACGAGGTTTTGTATTGGACAAAGCGTTTGGAAAGAGCAGTGGACGAGGAAGAGAGAAAAAGCGAGCTAAAGGGAAGAAGCCTGAGACTTTACGTTCCGTTATTGAAGGTATTTTGGCTTCAGTCTCTTTTGGTGTTGCTGTCAAAGTTATTTTACGATGTTCTTCAAACTCTTGCCACCTTGGCTTTAAGGAGCTTTGTTGCTAGCCTAGAACCAAGGGAGATAAATTTAAATGGAGATATAATAGTTGACAACAATAAAAGAAACTATTTTATGGGAGTTGCGTTTATACTACTTACGTTGATAAAAATACTTGTTGAAATACACTACAGTTACTGGTGTGGAAGAGTTAGTTTAAGAATACAGGGGTCGTTGATATCTATGATATTTAAAAGAGTGGTTCACTGGAAAGCATCCGTAATATCGTGTGAAGGCAATTCACTTGGTAAGTCTGCGAGAAAGTCGACTATACTCAGGCACATTGAATCCAGGAAGATACAAGATAACGAGGCAGTGGCATCTTCAAATGTATTTAACCTGATAGTAGTCGACAGCCTTGCAGTTGAGGGTTTTTTGATAAATGGTATTGAATGTTTTGTGTTTCCGCTTAGAATAATGATAGCATATTTAGTGCTTAGGGACTCACTTGGTTCCTCTACAACTATATTTGGCATAGCGACACTCATTATATTTTTAATACTGTCCTTTGCATGTCAAATAGTAGCATCGTCATACAAGGCACCTTTCATGCGGGCAAGAGACAGAAGAATAGATAGGTGTCACGAAGTGCTTAGCGAGATAAGAACTCTACAGATGATGGGACTGCAGGACATCGCTAATGAAAGAGTAATGAAGTGCAGGAGAGTTGAAATGGATGCGAATCAGAAGAGAACAGCACTTTCGTTGATAGGAAATTGGATTGGATATCAAATGTCTGGCATAGCTCAACTCGTATTAATAATACTTGCCATATATAAGGGCATTCAAAACTCTAGATTAAACAACGTGCCTTTGGTTATATCTGCATCTGTAGGTGTAACTACCTTAAAAGTACTTTTTTCTTTATTGGGTCCGTGCAGGAACCTTTCCATCTACTCCTTTGCTACAATTGAGGCGATCATATCCTTCAAAAGATTCCAGTCATTCATCAGATCAAGGCCTGTGGATTTAAAGCACTGCGACTCCCATTCCGTTACCTCAAAGAGCATTGGTGGGAGGAGGAACAAGAAAGGCTTTAGAGTTATGGACTTTGAATTTGGCGAAAACAATAACAATGAGTCCTTCCCAAATGAGACTGATCTTCTTCTTTTTACCAACGATGCGGGATCTTTAAACAGAGGTAAGACGGATGAGGACGCAGAGACCGAAGTTGGAATCGACATCAAAAGGATCGAAGAAACCCATCGATTCTTCAAAGATGTTGACAAGCATGAGAATATAGAAGAGAGCCTCTGCAAGGACGAACAGGTAATTACCATCGACAGCAAGACGATTGTATTAATGCGAAATTCTTCTTACTCTTGGAAGAGCAATAATGTTGGCACAGGAAGGAACAACAGAACTAGAAACAACCGTCCCCTCGGAAGAGTAAACGACGCAGGACTCAGCGAACCAAATAGCAAAAACAAGCAGAGTGTCGAGAACGTAGTCAACTGCATTGACGTGAACAGCGATGTTACCAATAGCGACGCAACGGCGTTTAAACTTAGAAACATAAACATAAGTCTCTCCATTGGAGAAACGTTAATAGTAGTTGGTTCACCAGGAAGCGGCAAGACGTCGCTTATGAATGCTATACTAGATGAAATAGTGCAGGAGAGTGGCATTACATATGTTAAGCCGAGGGAAACAAAGGCTCCAATAGCGTACGCCTCTCAAATACCCTGGATCCCAAGCGGAAGTATCAGAAACACCATTTTATTTGGCAGGGAATTTAATCAGATCAAGTACGATAAGGTACTCGAGAGCTGCAGACTTATTCAGGACTTCGACACGTGGCAGGATGGGGATTTGAGGATCGTAGACGAGGGTGGTTGCTCACTTAGTGGTGGACAAAGAGCCAGAATATGTTTGGCTCGAGCGCTTTACTCGCTTCCAGACGTTGTATTTGAACACTATAACTCCGACGGCAAAAATGACAAAGAAGAACCTGAGAATGGCGAGATTAACGATAAAACACAAGAGATTATTATGAGCGTTTACAACTACAGCGAATCATCATTACTATATCTTTTGGACGACATATTTGTCAGCCTGGATCCAGGCGTGAGCAAATCAATATTCAAAAAGCTGTTCGGCTTTAACGGCCTACTTAGATCAGTGGGAACCATACTGTCAATTGACTATAACAATTTGTCTTTTTTAATGAGGTCTAAACAAATCCTGAGGGACTTTGATCCTAAGATACTGGTGTTAGACGAGGGATCTCCTCTTTATTACGGGACGTATAGGTCGTATATTGGTGACTCGAGGCGTCCTCTACACCAAGTTAGTTTCGCGGAGGCTTTGACTGGCAAGACAGACTCTAAAGACCTCGGCTGCGTTCGGGATCACGAGCCGGGCGACTGTGGCGACGACGACTACTACGACGACGACGACAAAGACGCCAACAACAAGGGCTTTGTCGGCAGCGATCTGGCCACTGGCGATCATACTACGGAGTCCATGAAAAACCACCCGGAAAAGGTCTTGTCTATAACAACAAGTACTAAAAGTGAGACGCTTAGAAAGGTAATGGAAAAGGAGGGAAGGGTAACCGGAATGGTTTCCGGTAAAACCTATATATGGTATTTCTCAAAGCTAAAGTGGAGTTGGACGCTTTCTCTGTTTGTATTATGCTTCTCTAAAACAATGTTTGACAAGGGCACTGACTACTATATGGGATCGTACACCTCCAGAGGACCGGTAAACGATGTTTCTCAGTCCATTTATGAGGGAAAAAAGTTTGCTCTGTTCTATTTTTTACTGTCCATTATACAACTGGGAGTCAGTTCAATGGTGTTTATAGGAGAGGCCATATGTGGAATAAGAGCCGCGAATGACATACACAACAACATATTTGTGGATGTTTTAAACGCTCCTTTGTGTTTCTTTGACTCCAATCCCGTAGGGAGAATACTGAGCAGATTCAGCACAGACCTGCTTATGATCGACAACGTGCCTATAATGAAGATAGCGACCGTATTGGTTGGAGGAATGAACGTTATATTTCAATGTGTGGTTGTGCTGAACGCGAAACCATCAATCGTGTTTCTGTTTCCCGTGATTGGTCTTGGCATATATTATTCGGTAGCGAGGTACTTTTTGAGATCCTCTAGAGAACTCCAAAGGATGTGTCTGGTTTTATATTCCCCGCTATGCGGCGTTTTCTCGGAGGCAATGAGCGGAGGTCCAATCATAAGAGCCTACAGAGCTCAGTATCACTACATGTCGCAGGGAAACGAGATCATTGATTTGATGCAAAGAGCCAAGTATATGCAGCTTTGTTCGAAGGAATGGTCTTCTTTAAGAACGCAACTGCTCACGTTTCCCCTGACCATACTGTCGTCTGGATTTGTAACTTCAATATTGTCGAATTTATTCTCGAATGCGGATTTAGACGTCAAAAGCAACAATTCCAGTACCGGAGCAGGTATTGTAGGTATTGCTCTTTATTATTCCGAGTCTATTGCATCCAATATAGGTATGGTTATAACTTCTTACGTTAATATGGAAAAGGAGATGATTTCTGCCGAAAGACTACACAAATATGATGAAACTTTGAGGATTGAGAAGATGAATGCCAGCTCGCCTCGAATTTGCAGAATCGTCCAAGATGGCGACATTCGTGTTAATGCTAATAGCGACGGTAACTACAGCGTGAACAAGAGACTTGGAATAGAGATAAGAGGTCTCCAAGTAAGATACAGACGTCCAAACAGTAATCCGTGCGATAATGTCGAGGATATATACTTTCCGCCTGCCATTAATGGAATGAGTGCGGTTACGGGACCCAATGAGCACATTGGTGTGATTGGAAGAACAGGAAGCGGAAAGTCAACATTTTTGCATGCCATACTGGGTCTCGTTCCAATCACAAAGGGAGACGTGCTTTTAGACAACAGGCCCATAAATGAAATGAGCCCTGCCGATAAAGAGAGACTCATAGGAATACTCCCTCAGGTGCCCTTGATATTAAAGGGCTGGACCGTGGAGAACTTCTTAGACCCCTACAGGAGATTCACCAAAGACGAGATCTGGAACGCGTTGAACATATGTGGGCTCTCCGGGATGATTAAGTCGCTACCACACGGGAAGATGCTGGACTCGGTTATCGTTCCAGATAGCTACAGGGAGGACGGTGCGAGAAGGAAAAACAGGTCCAAAAACAAGTGCAGAAGTAGAGGTCCCCGCCACGACTCCGACAGGTCAGAGGCCGGTTGGGTTCGAAATGACCCTGGCAACGGGGACAAGTTAAGGAGCGACGATTTTGAGTTCAGTGCACGCAAATCGGCCGCACCGTCTCCCTCCTCGTCAACATCGTCTTTGTGCCCCAATTTGAGCGATCCGGAGGATGAGAGATACCTATCAGACTCCCAACTTAGGTATCTGTCCCTCGCGAGACTTGTGTTATATGCCAAAGACTACAGACTCATACTGGTTGACGAGCCCCCTCCAGACGTGAGCCACGAAGACACCGTTGACTACGTGCCCATACATCAGTTATTAAGACAGTACTTCCCACACTGCACCGTGTTTGTTGTGGCGCATCACGCAGCTTCGCTTAAAAACTGCAACAAGGTTTGGGTGCTTGGCAAGGGCAGGATACTGCTTGAGGAGAACTTGGACTCAGGTTTCTCGCAAGACCACATGTTACAGCTATTCAAAATTGCTGAGCTGAACGAGGCCTCTAACGGGACCGGCGCCTCTTGATTGGGCTTTCGGTAGTCTTACCGAAAAGGGAGGGACTTCTCGAGCTGCACTTGCCGCTTGGGGAGCACCGACTTGCGAGCCCTGCACGACACAACGCGCTCCTTCAGCTGGGGGACATGCATGCGCGTACGTACACACGCACTTATGCGTAAACTTGCATTGGGTGTGAGTCTCAATCTAAGCCTTATATTTTACACCTCGAAGCGCTTTTCTTCACTGTCTGCTACTGTCTCCCCTTCTCGCCTGCCACTCTCTGCATCGCGTCCTCCATTTTTCGGTACCGGGCGGCATCAGCGCCGAAGCCGGCCTTCCCTCCGCTGCTCTCCGATGCTCCCAGTTCCGCGAAGTGCAGGCACGGCTCGCTGGAAGCCGGGCCAGGCCTCGTGTTGCCGTCTCCAGAGCCACTGCACCCTCATTAGACGCCCAAACGTCGAAAAGTAGAGGACGCGATGCAGGGAGTGGCAGGTGTACGCACACTGCACATCCCTGTATCGTTCGCAGTAAATGCGTTTTGGCGGCAACCCTTTTATTTATCGTATATCCATTATATAACGTAGATTTTTTTGTGAAAAATTGCTTTTTTAGACTTTTGAGGCGAGGGAGTATTTTGTTCGGTAAGCGAGGATTGTTCGTCGTTTTAGAATACGTTGAGTTCGGTTCGGAGCGAATCGCTCGGCGGAAGTCAGGTCCGGTCTGCACCGAGCAGTGGTTGACATAGCTTCAAAGGTACCGAACTTTTAAATAAGAATAAAAAGGGTTGCCGCTTCCCATGAGTGAATCGGCCTTTCTTTAGCGTCAGACCAGCGTCGCTCTCTTCTGCGCAAACAGCAAGGATCAGAAGGGAGAGATGGACAATCGCCGGTTTCGACTCCACTGCTCAGCGAGGAAGTGCGCTTTGATGCAGGGCCGAGAGGGACCGGGACCGGCGGCGCTAACGCAATCTGCATGTGATCTTGTGACCGAACAATACGGATTTGACTCGCGTCGCTCAGAAACAGTCACGTTTCGCTTTTTCGGCGAGCAGACGAGGAGTCGCGAGCGCAGGGATGAAGATGAGCAACCCAAGTCATTTCCGTCAGGCGCCTAGCAAGCTGAGTGCGCTTCTTAGAAGCATAACTTTTACGTGGGTCATTCCGTACCTGGACGGGAATGCGTTGTATGGAAACAGCGAGATTCCCAATTTGAGTTGCGAACACCTGGACAAGTTGGACAGGGAGATTTACCGCGATGGGGCAGGAGATCGCGTGGTGGAGTTCGCGGAGCAAGTGCACGGAATGGACGGCAGCAGTGCAGGAGGCAGGGGCCCTGGCGGCCGAAAATCCGTACTTTTGCATCTAACACTGCTGAATAGAAGACTGATATTCGAGGTACTGGCGCTAAAGGTTTTTCAGATACTGCTGTCGTCCTTGTTCTCGGCGAGGCTGAGCGAGTTCATGGTGCTGAACGGCGATGTCGGGAGCGGCTTACGCAACACGGCTGTCAAGGGGGCGAAGCTGGTGGGAATATACACACTTCGGCTGATATTCGAGTCCCAAGGCAGGTACAGAAGCGGGAGACTGAGTTTGAACATTGAGTCCCTCTTGATGAAGCTCGCCTTCTCGAGAATGATGTCGGACGAAAAGCGAGACACTCGCGAGATGAACATAATCAACGTTATCCAAGGAGACTGCTCGAGCTACCCTGGCTTCGTAACTTCCCTGTTGGACCTGATCACTTTCCCACTAAAGTTCGCGCTAACGTGGTACTTGCTCAAGGAGTACATCGGAGAGACGGCGACAAAGCCAATACTTGTGTTTGTTCTGGTATTTTCGCTTGGACTTGTGCTGCAAATACTAGGGTCCTGTCTAAAGATACCTTACATGAAGTACCGAGACGAAAGGATACACAAAACGCACGACTTTCTCAGGAACATCACGCAGATAAGACTTCTCGGCGAGGAGGGGATATGCGCGGACGAGATACTGCGAATAAGGAAGAAGGAGAACTACTGCAACGCCTGCAGGATACTTTTCACCCAGCTGGGCCTTTACCTGGACTACCACGTCAACATCGCATCCCAGCTGGTTTTCTTTGTAGCGTACGTTTCGGCCGGGATCGAGAGCCCGGAGCGGAGGGGCGAGGGGGTCCTCGGATTTCCGTTGAAGAAACTGGGGCCGACCGGAGTCACTGTGTTGAACATCTTCTCCACCGTGTCCTCAATTAAGGGCGTAGCCGCGCAGCTCGTAGAGGGGTTTGTGTCCGTCGCCAGATTCCAAAGCTACATGGACCGCAAAGCAGGCTCCAGAGGCGGCCTTTCCCCTTCAGAGGGAGGCGACGACGCCGCCCGAGACCACCACGTCGTTTTAACGAGAGTCTGCTGCAAAGACGTCCGCGACCCGACTCCGGCCCGGACTCCTTCCACTCCCGAGGAGTCCCCGAGGGACCTTTTTTCGGGCGAAGGCGGATTCGAGACACTACCGCTTTTGCTGGCTGATTCGCTTCCGAATGCCCGCCGGGCCTTCCGCCTGGAGATAGGAAACGGCGAAAAGGTGTTTATCATAGGCGACTCGGGTTCCGGAAAGACCAAGCTCGTGAATCGCCTGCTTTCGAGCGCCCACACGGGCGGGCACGCGTATCACCCGAGGAACTGCATTCCCGTAGGTTACGTGTCGCAGGTACCCTGGTTGCCCACCGGGACCGTAAGATCCGTCATACTCTTTGGCCTGCAGTACGACGGGGCCGTTTACAACCAAACCGTCGGATGTTGCGGCTTGCTTGCAGACTTCAGTCTGTGGAGGGAGGGCGACCTTAGGGTCATAAACGAGGGAGGCATCGGACTGAGCAAGGGCCAGAAGACGAGAATATGCCTGGCAAGGGCGCTGTATCCGTTTCTTTGCTCCAAGAACGAAAACCGTGCCTCTATCGGCGGAGAAGCCTTCGCCAACGGGCGCGCTCCTCCCGTGGCGGAAAGCCCCCAGCTGTTTGTGTTCGACGACATATTCTCTAACCTCGACCGTGTTGTCGGGAGCGATGTGTTCCACAGTCTGTTTGGCAAGAATGGAGTCCTTTCGGACGGCGACACAACTACAATAGCGACCGTTGACATAAACACGTTGAGGGATCTCGTGAGTTACTCGCGGAGCCTGGACCTTAGGAGGGACGGCAACGAGGACCGCTATTCGCTGCACTTCAGGTACTACTTTATTTCCGGCGACCTCGGCACTAAAGCGCTTGGGACGGGGGGAGGAGACTGCCGACTAGACGGTTTAACTCCGTCTTGTAATCCTTTTTCCGACGGCGGCGGAGTCCTCTCCGGACCTCCTGTTCGCGGAGGCGTATCTCCCGTCGCCGGTCCGGTCAGCGGCGAGACGAGCGCTCCCACCGCTCCCACGACTCCGACTTCCACCACAACGGACAGCAGCCCCTGCCTTGCCGCCCCTCCCGACTCGCTGACTGCTGCAAAAGATCCGGAAATACCCGAGCTTGGATCCACGCGCGCCTCAGCTACCAGCAACATTTTTCGCGACAGAAACACAAACATCAACTCCATTGGCGAGAGCTTCAGCAGTAAGGGAAGCATATCGGCCCGGAGCTACTTATGGTACCTCGAGAATGTGGGGAGGCGCAACACAATGGCGCTGATTGCAGTGCTGCTCGCCAAGTCCGCGACTGAGAGAGCGGGCGAGCTGCTTTTTACTGGCCAGGTGTGCGCGAGTTGCGAACTGAGGTCAGCCTTGACGGCATACACGGTACTTTCCGTCTCGAGCCTGCTGCTGGGAGCTGCGTTGTTTGCGCACGAGTCGATTGCATGCACAGTGGGCTCAAACAGGATACACGGAAAGCTGCTTGACACGGTGTTGCTGAGGGTGTCAAGCTCGATTCCGACGCACATGCTGCTAAACAGGTTCGGAGGGGACATGTACGTGATAGACACCTGTATAATAAAGTCAATAATGTCAACCATCCTTCCGGTCTTGACCATAGCCGGACAAATGGCGTACATCGTGGTTAACACTCCGTACTTTGTGACTCCGCTCCTGGTTTTGTGGTTCACTCTGTACATATATCCCATCAGCAGGAGATTCGTGTCGTCTTACAGGGAGTACCAAAGATTCCTGATATCGGCGTACTCCAGTATCTTCAGCGTCGTATCCTGTTCACAAACAGGCGCGCCGACTATAAAAATGCTAAAGAAGGAGGACCTACTCGTCAGACAGGCCTTCAGCAGCATTGAGGTCTACACCAAGATCAAGTACATACAACTCGCGAGCACCCAGTGGGCCGGATTCTGGTTGAATGTGGGAATGACACCCGTGGGGATTCTGCTGAACGTCGTTATTTACGCTTCCAAGTGCTTCCTCCGTCGGTCCAACGGCGGCCAGGGGACGAGAAACATTCTGATGTTGAACGTGCTTGGCGGAGCCGAGCTTTGCATATACTACTTCCCCTCGATAGCGGAGGCCATATCCGCCCTTATGTACAAGTACGTTCAAATGGAGAAGGAAATGTGCTCCGTGGAGAGAGTGCTCGAGTGCATCAACGCGGCGGGCCGACTCGAGCTCGAAGACGCTGCAAGCGAACGCTTCCCGAGCGAAAGGGCCTGTCTCAGCCCTCCACGGGACGGACTGGTGATTGACGACCTGGTGATGTCAGTTCCAGTCTTCTCTAGGAGCGGCGGCGGCGGGGACAGGGAGGAGTCAAAATACGACGTTATCCTGACAGTCGAGGGGAGGCTTTCCGCTTCGGCCGGTGAGGTTATAGGCGTGGTCGGGAGAACGGGGTCGGGAAAGTCCTCCTTGTTGAATTCAATAATGGGCTTGAATACAAAGAAGAGGGGCTACATAGCGCTGGATGGTGCCTATTTGGAGGACGTGCATTCGAAACAGGGCTTGAAGATAGAAACAGGCGCTGACTCAAACGGCTCCGGATTAAGGAGCAGGATAAACGAAGTTGTTGGGTTGCTCCCCCAAGACTGCCACGTCGCGGACGGAAGGACGATAAAGTCCGTGCTTGATCCTTTTTCCGAACACTCAGAGACGAGGCTGCTGCGGGTCCTGGAGGAACACGGCCTGTTTGGGTTCGTGAGTGGCCTCTACCATGGAATGAATACAGAGATACTGGTGGACCGCGCCTCGGCGAGCGAACGCGACAGCCAAGACGCCCCTGTTTCGGAGTCGGGGCGCGATGAACGTGAGAACCACGCCGTTAAAGTGGACTTTTGCAGTGACTTTACGCACTTTGGCAAGCAAATAAGGCTCTCCGTATCCCAAGTAAGATACCTGTCGTTTCTCCGTCTTATGGTTGACCCACGAAAGTACCGCTTGCTTCTTTTAGACGAACCCCCAAGCAACGTCGTATTCCAAACTGGAGACGAGCACATTAAAACTCGCAACATAGCAAGCTCAGTGGTGCCACTTTCATTCTCTCACTGCCCCGTTTTAATTGTTTCCCACAACACGGACGTCCTCGAGCAGTGCACCGGGTTTTGGGTTATCAAAAACAACAGGGTTTCTCGAGTTATGAACACGAGATTCGCCGACTGCTTCGCCTGCATATGGAACGAAATGGCTTCTTGAGCCACCAGACTAACAACTTATCCGCCAACTTAGCTGCTGCTTCCTCTACCTTTCCCGTTTAGACCTCTAATCCTCGGGCTGCGACCAATGCTCGCGTCGAATACGCGTCCGCCCACCTCTCTGTGCGTGTCGTCTGACGCCAGTCTTTCTCTGCAGGTGCAGACGTGTCTGTCGTCTCTCTGCCAAGTCCTCTTTTCCACCCGTCTCAGGACCGGACGCACGGAGGAGAAGTCTCTCTTCCCTTCTCGCCCGAGGATGCATGTCCATCTTCGCACGGACCAGTCTTGGCGCCGCATGTCCGGCACCGACAAGGCGGGCTAACCGTCTCGTATCTACGGAAATCAAGTAAAAATAGATATAGACCTTTAGGGACACAAGGGAGAGAGCAAAAGTTTGGCGACTTAACTGAGAATAACAGAAGAAAGACGGCTAAGAGAAGGGAAGGAGGGATTTTGGAGCCGGCATTCGGGTGAAAACGGGTGTATATGAATGGATAGAGGCCTCAGCAAGACACGAGATAAAAGCGGAGAGGAAAATAAATATTGAAAAAAGAATGACAGGTGGACTTTAAGGAGAGCCAAAAATAGCAACCGGCACTACTTGGAGCGCAAGTAAGAAGAGGACTCGGATCTGATTTAGCCAGCTATTTGACTCTTTGAAAATGAGCAGTGGTAACGTGATTTTAGGGGCCAAGAAAGCATGGAGCTTTTTGACATTTAGTTTCATAAGTCCGTATTTGCTTAAGAAGTACGGGTGCAGAGTGAAACTGTTGAGCGGTCTCCCTGAACTCTTTGAGTCTGACAAACTTGATTTGTGGGTAGAAAAGTTTTCCAGGGCCTTTGAGGAGGAAGAAATAAACTCGTTTCACAAGAACAAGAGCTTTAGTATATACAGACCTCTGTTTTGGATACTGTGGAGGCCGATATGCAACGCACTGCTTTTGAAGCTGTGTTTTGACGTCCTTACTTTGACATCATCGGTAATCTTGACCTACTTTTCAATGTCGTCTACCAAGGAAAAGACCATTTTGTCTTCGTTTTGCATTTTTTTTCTGGTTCTGGGTAAATTCTTCTTCGACTGCCATTCCAGATTTATAACTTCCAGGGTCTGTTTGAGGGTTGAGGGCTCACTGATATGGATGGCTCTAGACAGAGTGGTGAGGCACAAAAGCGTTTATCCAAAATTGCCAGATCCGGCTTCTTGTTCAAATATAGACAGAAATAGTAAACTGATTGACAACTGTCATGGCGACGGCAGTATTTTAAACGACAAGAACTCCGGCAGCAACCATGAATTCCACGGCTTTGACTGTGCCGAAAGCACCGATTTTTCTGAAAACATATCTTATACTAGAAAATCAATGTTGCTCAGACAACACGAGGCCAAGTTTACCAGCAGTAATGCAGCAAACGAATCGTCAAATATATTTAACTTAATAATTGGAGATGCATCTACAATCGAAATGTTTTTCAGCGTATTTGTCGATTTTTTACTGTTGCCACTACGTTTATTTATGTCTTGGTACGTGCTTTCTAATATACTGGGAAACACATCCGCTTTGCCTGCAATTATCACATTCTGCGTTGTATTAATTCTGAGCTTTCTATTTGAAATAATAGGAGCGCTGTGCAAGGAGCCTTTTATGGTGAACAGGGATAAAAGGATAGATAGGTGCCATGAGGTTTTGACTGAGATGAAATCAATTAGATTATCTGGTTTGGAGGACGTTGTTATATCCAGAGTTAATGAATCAAGGGAAAAGGAGCTTTTCTGGAACAAAAAAAGATTTATCTACAGTAGAATCGCGGCTTTTACCGATTACCATCTCAAGATGTACTCTCAATATGTTTTGTTCATGCTAGCATTTTACTACTCGCATAAAGGGTCGTCAAGTAGTAGCGGTGATTTGGTCCATACTGGTGCATCAGCTCTTCAAATACTTGTGCTTTTGTCCTCTAAAATAAGAGGTCTCCCGACTAACATTATTGAGGGTGTTATATCTCTTCAAAGATACGAGAACTTTATTAAGAAGTATCCAATTGATAGATCATTTCCTCTTTTAAATAAGAAGATTGGCAATAACAAGAATGATTGTTTACATTTTTTTGGAAAGGGAAATTCGAGGCTAGTTAATTCGAAAAAAAGTGGCAATTTCCCAATCTCATCTTGTTTGGTATCTGAAACGAGTTTACTACTAGACAAAATGCGTGTCGACGAAGGTTATAAGGATTGTGGTGAGCGACTCGATGCTGATTCTCTTTACTCAAATAAGCAAAACGCCACTGTAGTTTTAATTAAAAATGGATTCTTTACATGGAGTCACTTTAAGGGAAGACGTATTGGTGAGGTTATTGTTCCAGCATCAACCAAATCACAGTCTCAATATCAAACTCCATCCTTATTTTTAAGTAATAGATCGAGGAAAAACACAGACTCCAATGATTCACTTTCTTTGCCTTGTTCATATTCAAAAAACAGCAACAGTTCACATGAATATGATGATAAAAACCATAGTAATTTTGATTCCGGCAGTTGTTTGAAGCAATTAACTCTTTCTTCGTCATTATCTCTTTCTTCAGAAAACTCTTTCAATGAATGCAAGAACAACCGTGCGGGTGGTAAAAGTGATAATGTTGTAATTTCAGAAAGCAATTCAAACTCTCAAATACCACTCACTTTGTCCAATATAAACATAAAGTTAACTTTAAAAGAATGTATATTTATCATAGGTGAACCCGGATGCGGTAAATCGTCTCTTATCAAAGCAATTCTGGGTGAGATACGGTGCGTATCTGCAGAAATTGAAGTATTACCAGAAAATAATGGCTCTATTATATCATATTCACCACAATCACCATGGATACCTGGAGGAACTGTACGTTCAGTTATTCTATTTGGTAGAGAGTGGAATAGGAGTAAATATGAGTTGATTATAGATTGTTGTCAACTTAGGGAAGACTTTTTGACGTGGCAAAATGGGGATTTAAGAACCGTAGACGAAGGTGGCTCCTCGTTAAGTGGTGGTCAAAGGGCTAGAATATCATTAGCGAGAGCTCTTTATTCTCTTCCGTCCGCATGCTCTTGTGTAGACGAAAGAATACGTTTGGAAATTAGACACATTTCAACTTACGAATCTTATTTATATCTTTTTGACGATGTATTCGTAAGTGTTGATCTTGAAGTTGGGTTTAAAATATTTAACAGACTATTCGGTCCCAACGGTCTTTTACTTGGTGTTTCTTCTATTGTAGCCATTAGCAGCGACAGTCTTCAACACTATATGAATGGAATTAAACATTGTCGTGATAAAACTGACGAAAGCAAAATTTGTAGTGAATTTGATTCATTTAAATTTAGTGTACTTGTATTGAATTCCGGCAAGACTGACTGGATCGGAAGTTATAACGACTACGAAAAAAGCATTTATAGTGCAGGTATAAGCAACGATGTTATAAATAAAAATACCACCAATGATAGTGTCAATCATAATCTGACCAGAAATAACGTTTCCCTCTCTTGTTCCACAAACTTCAATTCAGATTTAATTTGTCATGAGAGCGAAGTAAGTAACGATTTAAATAAGACTGATATACCATCTTTGAATGTTGAGGATCGCCTGGATAGTACAGACGCTCAATTTGAGCAACTGTTACTTACAAGCGACTCCCAAATAGAGGCCGAGGACACTGCTCTTTTTAATGGTAAGACCGAATCGAGATTCCCTGTTAAACTCTCATCACTATATCCTTATAAATGGTATTTCACTTTATTGGGATCAAATTGGGTAACTATGTTTGTAGTGGGATGTTTGGCAAAAATAACTATCGATAAAGTGTTGGAACTTTTATTTGTAAACAATCCTAATGAGTTTCAAAAATCGCCGTTTCAAATGAATAGATTTAGTGTTTATGCCTCACTAGCAATATTAACTGAAAGCTTTATAAGTCTTTGTATATACTTGGGTGAAGCTGGTGGCGGAGTTAGAGCTGCTAAAAAATCACATGAGATATTGCTATATAAGATAATATACTCACCTTTTTGGTTTTTTGATGTTAATTCTGTTGGAAAAATATTAAGCAGATTTAGCTCCGACATGCTCGCAGTTGATAATTGCATTGTGAGAAGGATAACTGCTGTTTTTTTACCATTTATAGCACTAATATTCAACTTTTTGTATGTGTCATACAAAGTTCCGCTCACAATACCACTGGAATTTATGATTATATACTTAATATTAAAGGGAATTGGAAATAAACTTATATTGACGTATAGAGATGCCCAAAGATGTGCATTACTAGTACAATCACCACTATGTAGTATATTCTCAGAATGTTTGAGTGGCAGTACTATTATAAGAGCGTTTTGTGCAGAAGACTTTTACTTTAAAAAATGTGGTAGTTTTGTTGATAAATTGGAAAGGTCAAGATTGCTGCAGCACGCCGCTTGTCAATGGGCTTGTATAAGAATGCAACTTATTTCGGCTCCATTAACATTACTCGTATCTTTAATAGGTGCATTTTTTATAAATAATAAAAGTTCTTTGGTTTTGCCTTTAATATATACCATAGGCTTTGCTGAAAATATAAATGATATTATATTTAGACTAATCAGTTTGGAGAAAGACATGTGCTCCGTTGCAAGAATATATGAATACATTAAGCAGTTGGATGATACGAATACATCACAACCTCAAATTGTACTTGGTGATTCCGCTATACCGGATAAAAGAATCGGCATTTCCATTTCAAATTTAGAAGTTAGATATAGAAGACCGAATTATCGCGTTGATCCTTGTTTATTGAATAATACGCAATTAAGCCAAAAATTACTGGATGAAATGTATTTTTCGCCAACACTTCGAAATATAAATAAATTTGCAGCTCCTAATGATCATATTGGAATTATCGGTAGAACCGGGAGTGGCAAGTCTACGTTCATAATGGCTTTGTTTGGATTTGTACCAACTACAAATGGCAAGGTGCTTTTAGATGGAGTACCTATAAATCAACTTCCAAATTCGACCAGGAGAAAAGTAGTTGGTGTTCTTCCACAAGTACCACTTATTCTCAAAGGTTGGACCGTTCGCGACTTTTTAGACCCGGAGCACAAACATTCTTCCGAGGACCTATGGGAGGCACTTCGAATATGTTGCCTTTCAAATACCATAACATCTTTACCCGGTGGGAAAATGTTAGACACTGTATTGGTTCCTGATATTGAAATACGTTCATTTAACAATAAATCGTCCTTTGGTTTCCAACTAAGCAATATGCTTTGCTTCCGTTTTAATCACTCAAGAAATAATTATTATTATAATTTAATTAACAACCATAAGGGAGGCAAGTTTACCGATAATGACAAAAAGTCAACCCAAAATGAGAAGAGCATTGACAATCTTGTTGCCAGATATTTATCCGATTCGCAACTCAGATATCTATCCTTGGCAAGACTGATTGTTAATGCACGTGACTATAGACTTATATTAGTCGATGAGCCTCCGCCTGATAACTTTGATGAACACATTGTTGGAAGAGCATATGTTCCCGTTCATGAGCTTATTAGAACGTATTTTCCCCACTGTACCGTATTCGTTGTAGCACATCACGCTGCCTCTTTGCAAAAATGTAATTCTATATGGGTTCTTAGGAATGGAAGTATTGACAATGTTGTTGAACCAAAAGGAATTGTCACGCAAGAATACCTTGCTCAACTTTTAAAAAACAAAGAATAGTCTAATACCTTGAAGTGTGATCGGACGAAAAGTTTGGATGAACAGCGTTTGTTTATTCCAATTATATTGTTATTCTTCGCATATTTAGCTCAATGGAGCTTTTTATTTCTTCATCAAGTTTATCTGTGCAGAAATAGACGATTTAACTAAC
The DNA here is from genome assembly GCF_009792415.1 of Cryptosporidium ryanae. Lineage (NCBI taxonomy): Eukaryota > Apicomplexa > Conoidasida > Eucoccidiorida > Cryptosporidiidae > Cryptosporidium > Cryptosporidium ryanae. The sequence goes on from NW_027125542.1 coordinate 74,304, forward strand.
CCTTGGAACATGAAATTCCATTTAAGGTTGTCTCTTCTATCAGTTTTAGCAAGTTTTTCATTTAACAATAAAGGTATTTAATAGGTGTTTTGTCAATGCGAGAACAATATTTTTCCTTTCCATTTCTACTCTCTCGTTTTTTGCAAAGTTAACGCTCTTCAGGGTCAAATTTACGGTGGTGGCAACCTAGAAGACGCTCGGTTCAAGTAATTCATTCCCAGAAACACCTAACCTCGCTATAACTTTTGTTTTACATACAGTTTCATTCTCTTGAATCAACCCGCTATCTGAGTTGGCTTTTTAAAAAGCGACTCCTTTGATGGTGTCGAATATCCGACTCCACAGCAAGGTTTTACTTCAGTTATGCGAAGTCAACTTATTTAGTCAAAATGTGATTTTTAATGAAATTCATGCTCTTCATTCCCCACACTATAATGCATGCATACACTACAGCCAATTAAAGGGAACAAAATGCATTTTTGCGCGCCTAACGCAGTGTTTGCTCAAGTGAATGATGGAAAAGCACATGCGCTTCGTGCAACCCCACAATAAAGCGCAAAGATAGGAACCGACGGCGGACTTTAGTTTCTTCTGATCGTTTTAAGCTCCAACAATGGTGGCGTAAACGGGGAAGTAATAACAGAAGGAGGGCAGCAAAACGGATGCACCAACAAGTAATAGAAAAGTGGTGTTATTAGTGGTGACAGCTAAGGTTTGAGTCAAGAATCTCGTCTACAAGACAAGCTATACGTGTGAATTAAGTGCGCTTATTGAAATATTCCAACAACCAAGCCCATTCAATGTTAAAAGTGCTTATTGTGAGTTGTAGAGCATTATTACAGATCTTTTCTCAGTTAAGACTGAACTGCCGAGTATCCCTATCTCTTTGTTAATTTTTAGGTTCTTTTTCCCGGTTATTTTTTTCAATGCAAAGGTGCACCTTTAATTTTATTAGTTGAAAAAATATCTACCATATTATAGGCGGCTCGCGTTATAATTATTGAATATATATTCAGTGTTGGTATATAAACATTTGTGTATACTATAGTGGCTCTTTTGTATTATGGGTAAATTTATATTTGTATTCAAGAGTAAGTAAAAATATTCAATATAAAAATATTTAATTGAAAGTTTCTTCGCAAAAAAAGAAACTGAATGGGAATAGGTCGAGTTTTAAACAAGTAACAGTATAAAGCAGACGATAAAAGGTGTTTAGGCTAACTGAGTTTCAAAAGCTTTGAACAAAGGAAAATAGATAGATAAAAATCACCTATTAATGGTTCAGTCTTTCCACAATTGTCATTCGAAGATATTAAAATAAACTAACAATATAAGGGTCTTTTTGCAGAATTGTTTTGTTTCCCAACCAGCATTTCCCCATTTTAAGTGCGTGTATTTGGCAATTAGGGTTTCGGAGGTGAGTGCACAAAAACAAACTTAAGTACTATGTTACATTAAATTAACCTGAAATATAGCCAGGTACAGGAGCGCAAACGTTCGTTTGTTTTTGACACAATTAAAGAACAGAAGCAGAAAAGAATGCAAATTTACTGGTAAACCATTCAAATAGCCACCAGACATTTATTTATGCAACAAAGTACATAATAATACTTTGGTTTTTGCTTGACTTACCACAATAACTATATGTGAAATGAAAACAAAATAGTCTATTTGATACAGTACACTGGATATTTGGAGAATAAGAATATAGAGTTAAACACGCACTTTAATATCGTTTTAACATATAAATGTGCATTTGTGGTGTAATTAATGGATATATATATGCATATATATGTATATATGCATATATATATCGCTAAGGAACTGTGAACATTAATGTTGAACTTTCTGAGTGAGGTGTGTCTTTCGAAATGGAGCAAATATATAACAAACGACGGCAGTAATCCGGGATATCCGTTTTTGTTTAGAGGAGACTCACCATCAATATGGATAAACAAGCTAAGAGAAGCATTTACCAAATACGGTGGTAATTCATTTTGGAGTCCGATATTTGATGTATATGGAAAGTCGCTATTGATTGCGTTGATGTTGAAGTTACTGTTTTTGCTATCATGTTCTTTGTGTTCTTACATATTTGGAATTGTTGTTTCAAACAAACAGGGAGTTGTTGGGTCCTGCGTACTAATTGTGTTTTCGTATTTGTTGAAGTCTGTGTTGGATGCCCACAACAGACTTTACATATCGCGACTGACTATTAGAATAGAGTCTGGACTAACTGGCGTCATATTTCACCGTTTGCTGTCATCACACAGGCAAAATAACATCCAAAGCTTAAGCACTATTGAAGAAAGAGCCCACGACACTTTTGAAAACACTTCAAAAAAAGGTAGTGTTAAACTTGAAATACAATTCACTCCTCAAAATTGCAGCGGTAGTGAGAATCTGAACCCTACTAGCGGTTTCGGTCACAACCAAGAATCCAGTTACAATGACGGGAGTAGTGCTGGATGTGATTATACTTACTGCAACGACATTAGTCTAAAAAACAAGGGTTCAGACGAATTGAACACTGAAGATAACGAGGACGGAAATAGTGAGGTACTGCAGGGGTGCAAAAGGTCGTTAAGGTATTTATTGTCGGATCCGGATGTGTTTAGCATGTTGGTTGGAGATATAACATCGGTTCAGTTTTTCTTGAATTCAATAATAGACATAATGTTGTTGCCTATAAGCGTATTTTTGACATGGATGCTTTTGAAAAAGCAGGTTGGTTTCATGGCAGCACTCCCGGGGATAGCTACGTTTATGCTTCTACTGTTGACAAGTTTTGGATTCCAGATCGTAGGAACGATATACAAAGCACCATTTATGGAGAATAGGGACAAAAGACTATCACTGTGTCATGACATATTGGGTGCGTTGAGATTAATAAGGATAATGGGAGCAGAGGATTTGGCTTACAGCAAACTGGTTCAGAATAGAGTCACAGAGACACACTACAATAAGAAAAGACTTATAAGAACGCAATTAGGGAGTTTTTTGGAGTATCATACACAAAAGACAACGCAACTAATTGTGTTTGTGTTATTTTATGCCTTTAGCAGCGAATCTTTGAACATAGCGTCTATATTAACTTCAATTCACATACTTCACTCATTTTCGTCTCCAATAAGGGGAGTCCCTGTAACTTTTATAGAGGGCTTAATATCGCTTTTGAGGATAAAGACCTTTATTTCCTCCCACTCCGACGACTATACCTTTAGGTGCAACACAAACGAGGATGAGACAAGCACAAACTGTGACTTTAACAATTTAAATATTAGGGACGACAAGGTTTTCGATTTTTTTGCAGAGAGGAACGGGGGGATTGAGGAAACTGACGAGCACTTAAGCAACTACAATAAAATACAGATATGTAGAGAAGAGAGGGAGAACTGCACTGATTTCGAGTTAGTGAGAGGGAGAAAGGAGAAGGAAAGGACATTCGTGGTCAAAAGTCACGGAAGGCAAGCTGTTTTGTCGGATTCTATGGGGTTCGGATATGCGGAAAGTGACACTAACGGCGTGACCGGTCACCTAACGGAGTCCCAAAGAATAATATACAACTATTTGGAGTGTGATAAAGACACCAGTGCGAATTCCAAAGGCAGATGTGTGATAATAACAGGAGGATCGCATGGATGCGGTAAGACTTCAATAATAAACTCGATCTTGGATCAAAAACACGATGATTCTTGCTATGCATATACAAATCATAATTCAATATGGCTTCCACAAGGCACTGTTAGATCATCTATTTTATTTGGGAAAGAATGGGACGAGGATTTATACGAAAGGGTGGTGACAGTTTGCCAGCTAAAGGACGATTTCAGCTCGTGGAAGGACGGGGATTTGAGAGTAATAGACGAGGGTGGGTATTCATTAAGTGGCGGACAAAAGACGAGGGTGTCGCTTGCCCGTTGTTTGTACTACATAAACGAGGCGTCTTTGTTTTTATTCGATGACATATTTTTGAATTTGGATCCAAACGTCTCGATTAAGATCTTCAGTAATCTATTCAGCGAGAACGGTTTTCTTGTTGGCTCTAATGTTATACTGACGATTGATCTAACTTCTTTACTGTACTTCATGAACAACACAAATATGGGTGGCCGTGACTGGAGCTGTATGTACATTGTCCACCTTAACAACCATAATGTGTTCTTTTCTGGTCCCGTTTACGACTATGTTTCCATGATCAATAGAGTTAAAGGCCGCTTTAATTTAAACGAGAAGGATCGCTTTGAGGAGCGTGATGAATGCGAGAGCAAGCACGCGGAGGATTTGAGTCGCATGCGGAGCTTGGATTTTGGAATTTCACCGGAGTCCAGGGGAAGCTGCGATTTAAGACAAAACAAGAGTTGCATTGAGCTCAACAGAGGCGAGGGGGACGGTTGCAATAGCAGTATAACGAGTTGCAGTGACCATTCCCAGGATGTTTATGTGGACGGTCAGTGTGGCAGTGACTTCGTACACTGCAATCCCTTCGGCTGTAGCTTGAGTAGAAGAAAAAGCAAGAGCTGCACTTTTGACGAGAGCAGTTACGACTTTGGCGAAGACAACTTCAAACTCACCGGCAAGCCGTTCTCCTTTTCGCACTCGTATTCCTATTCGTCGCTTTTCAACGCAGATGCCAATGGCGGGAGGAAGAGGAACTTGTCGCTGGAAGACAGCGTTTCGAGACTGATAGGAATGGTTAAGAGGAGAAGGATCAACAGGAGGAAGAAAACGAGCAACGACATTGAAAGTCGCAAAAACAGTGCAGGTGTCAGGTACAACAGCCAGGATGAAAGGGAGAATACCGGGGAGCTTGAGATAATACAACACATAAACAGTCACATTTCTACCATAAGCAGCAAAAACTTGAGTATAGAAAGTTTTCATTCACTCATATGCGCGACTCCAAAATCGAGCTACGCAAGCATGAGTTACAGCAACGGTAGCAACGCCAACAACAGCTCAGGCAGATCTGGAAAACCCTCGTTCAACAACGGGAAGACCACCTTCATTAAATCTTCGGAAGTGGCCCAGGCCGAAAATCTTCCATCTGATTTGGTAGCGGAAACGGAGATTATGGAGAGGATTACAGGAGTACTGGGGAACACGCATTTAGAAGAAGAGGATGGGGACAGATGTAGATCTGGCGGCAAGAACTCTGCAGGCAAAACTTCAGAGGAGAATCTGGACGGAGCCAACAAACGCAATTCAGTTGTGCACGAGGCAGACGGGAGCGCCATTTCATTCTTCTCAAAATTTGGACTCAAGTACTTGTTTGGGTACTACTACATTAGCAAGCTGGGAATTGCATGCAGCAACAAAAAAGTATTTAAACATGACCAAGACGGCGCGGTGTATGTCATAGACGCTTTTGGCGTAGGAAAAAAGAGCCACTTTGACGCTCATTTTTGCGTTTCTGACCAGCCTTCTTATATTCCGAGTTCCGTTATGGGGGGAGATGGGTACAGCAGTGTCAACGGTATTGCGAGTGCAATCAGAGACGGCACCAAGATATACATGTGGTATCTTGAACTTATTGGAAAAAGGTGGTGTATATTTCTTCTGTTGTCTTGTATACTTAAGTCCATACTGGACAGATACTCCGATGCATACATAAGCGGAGTGGAAGGCGGGAACAGCAACTCTTACTTTATAATTGTGTACGCATTAATAGTTACCGCTCAGGGGTTGCTTGGTTCGTTTTTGTTCGTAGGGGAGGCAATTGGAGGCCTCAGGGCCTCAAACAAGGCCCACGACCAACTGTTGGAAATCGTGTTTCACTCGCCTTTTCGGTTTTACGACTCTACTCCAGTCCAGTACTTGATGAACAGACTAAGTACGGACATACTTGTGATGGACGAACTGCCCTTGAAGAAGATCGCGTCTGTAATAGTGCCGAGTGTGGACTACATCATTCAAATAATAATGCTCACGTACATAGTGCCGCTTTCGCTTCCAGTTACACTTGTTGTAATAATTACTACATATAAAGCGGTTTGCACAAGTTACATCACGACTAATGTAAGGGCTCAAAAAACTGCACTATCAGTGCTGTCTCCAATGTATGGTTTGTTCTCGCAAATTATTAATGGTATCGTTACAATATACGCCTTTAACGCGCAGAAGCACATGATGAATCAATTTTACATGCAAATAGAGCACTTGCAGCGAATAAGGCTGCTTCAGCACATATCCAGTCAGTGGGCGGCCATTAGACTGCAGGTTTACACGATTCCACTGGTGGTGTTTATAGTTCTCTTTCCGATTCAAGAGAATAACCTGCGGTACCTCGCTCTTTTGTATTCGCTTTTTATTTCCGACACAACTGGAATTATAACATACAAGTACTCGTCCATGGAGAGGGACATGTGCAGCGGAGAGAGGATATACCAGTTGGTTTCTAAAATAAACGACAGTGCGTTTAGAAGCAACAACACCCACATAAGCGGCTTTAGTTCCTTTAAATATGCGAAGGGTGGGAACAATTGTTTGGCTTCTGCAGGCCTGTCTGTTGGAGGGAAGAGAGACTTCGGTCCGGCTTACAGGTCCATCCCGGATCAGAAAGAAGCAAATTTAGAGTGCGGAGGAAAGAGCGAATTTGGTGGAAGGACCGGATTGGTTATTGCTGACCTAGATGTGGGTTACTACGACGTTAAGGGGATACTCTATAACAGCATTTTGAGCGAAATAAATGTGAATGTAGGACCTAGTCAACATATTGGGGTTGTGGGAAGGACGGGATCCGGGAAATCCACGCTTGTTTTAGCGCTTCTTGGATTGATAGAGTACAGAAAGGGCCAAATAACTCTGGACAACCTTCCGATATCATCGTTATCTGTTCGAGAGCGAAAGGAAATGATTGGAATCCTTCCCCAGACCCCATTGGTGCTGAAGGACTGGACGCTAAGGGACTTTTTAGATCCCTATAATGAGTTTTCCGACAGTGAGATTTACAACGGAATAGACAGATGCTTTATTGACGGTAGCAAGAAAAGTCAAGGGACTGACCTGTGTTTAAGTGTTAATTTGCTTTCTGAATCGCAACTCAGATTTTACTCTATTGCCAGGCTGGTCATTAATTCCAAAAAATACAGAATGATCCTTATTGACGAACCTCCTCCGAGTCTGAGTGGAAATTTTGGTCTCCAGAATAATATCAATCTAATTGTGAGCACGCACTTCAAACACTGCAATGTTTTCATTATTGCCCATCATGTTGACTCAATCAAGTACTGCAATTGCGTATGGATACTTGCAAAGCGTAAAATTGCGAACATCATTCATCCAAGTCTTATTCCAACTCAGCTTGACCTCGCTCAAATACTCACTGACTATGAAAGACAGTGAGTCTTCCTTTTTTCGTCCGAAATATACGATGAATAGAAATAAGCCGAACTGTGGACCATTCCAGACTAGCTTCCATAAAGTCAACTTTACGAAGGAATGCGATCAGCGCCAATTATATCATTCTGTTGCCAAAGTTATTACTGTTTTGATTTATATAACTTTAATCTTTTCCTTGGTTCAATTTGTCCTCATTTTTCCGCATGCATACATACATGTACACTCGCATGCACTTGGCATTCGTTGTTTACTTGCTACACTCAATTGCAAGTTCTGCCTTCTTTTTCTCTTATTTTTGGCCACTTTCATTCGTTGTTTCTCTTTTAAGCTCACCCTACCTACTTTATCTCCTTCACTCGTTCCGCTCTCTGCCCCTCACCTTGGTTCCGCCAAAATGGTGTCACCAGCAATTCAATTAGTTCAATTAGTCATGCATTATCTACATGCCTGTATACGTGCTACACAGTTGTGTGCTTATCGCCTTTTAAGAATCTGGATGCACTTTAATTTAACGCGTTACTTGGAATACAAATTTAGAAAGAGAGTGCCCGAAAAACGCCTCACATTAGGCAACTGTTGGCACCTGACCGTGCCATGGAGCAGGAGTAACCTGGCCAGAAGCATGCGGTGCCGCCCCCGCCAAACTGCGTTATACAATGGTCTAGTATTTAATATAAAAACTATGGCATTGTTATCAAGTTTAAATAAGTAGGTAAATATATAGAATAGGGTTATGTATTAAACGTAACTGATTTATGTACGCTATATATGTACATTATACGTCATATACATTATATATATATATATATATATAGCATACATTTGCAATACTAAATATTTGTCTCGTGTCTTTAATGACTAGATAAGAAAACTATAACTTGGCAGTGGTGGCATTTAAACAAGATATAGGAGTTTAACATACAAGTTGAAATTAAAACTCAACTAAGAATTCTCCCTTTGTTCTTCTTCTTTCCATCTACTTGAGTCGGAATATAACGAGGCTCTCGGTCACCCAAATCCAAAAATTGGGTCAGGCATAAAAAGACTGGAACTAGTTTGGATACCGGTTAACTAGACTCCGCTTAAACTATTTGCAACAAAGAGGAATGGAGCACGGGAATAAAAATTGAGGTCAGGGTATAGTAGAAAAGCGAGAGAACAATATACTATTGAATTGAGACTTAGCTATAATCGAGAAGTGGAAAATGTCGGGAGACAAAAAACTATATGTGCTCTTTGAGAGTGCAGCAGGATATTTGCTCTGTACTATAAATAACTGGGAGGAGATAGGACAGGTAACGGAAACAGTTATAGAGGTTTGCGGCGATCCTATGAGATTTGGCCAAATAGCACAGTTTTCGTCGTTCTATCCGTTTTTAACGGCAGAAATGGCTCTTGACAATATGATAAACATACAAAGTGGAAATGTTACAGACGACTTGAAGACATTCTTGACTCAAAACTTACCTAAAAAGGTTAAAAAATATAACCTGGGAGTGGGTGACGTATCACTGGGTAAAACACTTTCAGAACAAGGATATCCGGTATTAATAGACAAGAATATAAGTGAACTGTTAAGAGGAATAAGAATTCACTTTACGCGAATAGTAAAAAACTTTGAGAATGGGAACAATGTAAGCGACTTGCATAAGTTTCAGGTTGGATTGGGACACAGTTTCAGTAGAAACAAGTTGCAATTTGACCCAAATAAACAAGACAAGGCAATTATACAGGCTATAGCTCTCATAGACAGACTGGACAAGGATATTAATTTGTTCACGATGAGATGCAGAGAGTGGTACTCGTGGCACTTTCCAGAACTGTTTAAAATAGTAACGGACAGCGAGAAATACCTCAAATTGCTGTCACTTATAGGGAATAAAGATGAATTCGAGGACAACGACGAAAATAGGAAGAAAATATCCAAAATAATTAAAGATGAAAGCGTAGAAGAGGATATATTCAACGCAATACTAATTAGTATGGGACAAGATATTACTTTGAATGATATGAGCATGATTAAGAATTTGGCAAAACAACTAATTAAACTACACAAACAAAGGTCTAATTTAATTGAGTATCTGGCCAATAGACTGCACAATGTTGCTCCTAATCTCCAGACGCTGCTCGGTGATATACTGGCTGCACGTTTAATCGCTCATTCTGGAGGTTTAGTCAACCTCGCGAAAAGCCCTGCGTCAACCATACAGGTTTTAGGAGCAGAAAAGGCCCTGTTTAGAGCACTCAAAAGCAAAGGCAACACGCCTAAATACGGTCTGCTGTTTCAGTCCACTTATATTGGAAAGGCTTCACAGAAAAATAAAGGCAAAATATCAAGATACTTGGCAAATAAATGCTCAATTGCCTCTAGAATAGACAATTTCTCAACAGACAGCAACTCCTCAAATGTATTTGGCGAAAAGCTTAGACAACAAGTCGAGGACCGTCTTAAATATCTTTCAGAGGGAATCTCCCCACCTAAGAATATAGATATTATGAGACAAGCAATCGTGGAGAACCGAGATGTTTTAAAAAACCTCTCCTCTAATGTCGAACAAAAAAGTTCGAAGAGGCACGATAAAAAAAGAAAGAGCAAATCCAATCAAGACAACGCCGACAGTTGCAATATTGAGAAATCCGAAAAGTCTAATAAGAAAAAAAAGTTATGATAAGAATGGCTATTGGCTTGTGTTCTTTCACCATTGTGAAAAAGGGAGGGGGTGCCATTAGTTACTATAAAATCAACCTGTTCTTTCATACCTATATATACACAAACGCATATTTATACTATTACCGTACATTTTTGGCATTATAATGTTTCACTCGAGTTTAAAATTACGTTTTTCCTTTAGATGCGGGAAACAAGTGTTTGATCTTATTGTTACACTTTCTAACATAAAGCGACGTGCATAGTAAACATTGAGGTGATGTGATTAAAATGTATTTGCTACATACGACCTTCAGTATACACACGGTGTATACGGTTTCCTTTGACGTTCCGGTGCAGTTTACTGCTGCATTGCAGTGACTCTGAACGGGACTGGCCAAAGGTGACCGGGAGTGAAATATTTTTTCCACCGAGATCTCTGATCAATGTTTTAACTGTATTACTTGGCGTCGTACGGAAACGCGTCTTTATTTACCTTTTCTTTCTCTAGTTACTCACCGATTTAGTTATTTATAAGAAATTCCTGCTCCCGTTTACGAGAATTTCCCCACATCTCCCCACAAACCACGTCCCGTAAATGTAAACAGAGGTTCCCTGACCCGGCAGCCTAAAAAACGCATGCATACGAGTACACAACCAATACAAACCGGCGCCACGCGCCAAACGCTAGTTTAGATGGGTGAGTAGGATTCCAGGCAGCAATATGAATAAGGAACTGAAAAGCAGAGAAGGAAAGTCAGAGAGACCGGTGTCGCTTTTGCCTTGTATTTGACCAAGTGAAACAAAAGTACCCCACTTGTTGTGAGATCAGACCTGAAAGAAATGGAAAATGGGGAAGAAACGAGAATAGTGTCATTTAACGTAAATGGACTGTTGTCATTTATGAAACGTCGCGGCTACAATGAGCAGACGTTTCCGAGTCTTTTGGAGAACATATGCACTGGCAAGGACGGCAGCCGTGGAGAATCAAGTGTTGACAAGCCAGAAATAATATGTATTCAAGAGTGCAAGATGAGCATCAATGAAGATTTAAACTGCAATATTGGCTGTCCGAAAGGGTACGACTCGTACTTTTCACTAACTAAAAATAATAAAAGATACAGTGGGGTTGCTACATACGTGTCTAACACAAGTATTTTAAGTGTGATAGAATCAGCGGACGGATTCTCGTGGGTGAGGAAAAGTCCTAGATTATTTGACTTGGAAAGCAATATGAAGGACTGCGACATAAGCCGCATAGACGAGGAAATAAGCAGGATCAGTGACATTCTAGATTATTCCATAGAGGAGGTTGATTTGGAGGGAAGGTGTATGATCACCGATCACAAGCAATTTGTGGTTTTAAACCTGTATTTTCCGCTGCTCAGAGAGATGAGCGAGGAGGCAGGTGTGGACGAGAATTGCGAGTCAAATCTCCCTAACAACAATGTTGACTTGTCCAGATTGAAATACAGACTGGCCTTTCACGAATACCTTTTCCTTTCGCTCAGAACAATAGTTGAATACTCGAAACGCAAAGTGCTTTTGCTAGGTGACTTTAACGTAGTTTTAAATTCAATAGATTCATACTGTGCCACCCTAAGTGCTTCTGCACCAGCCAAGCACGGAGAAGACAACCGTACTGCTTTAACTGAGAATTCAAAAATGGAGAGCATTTCAAAGCCCCTTTCATCGAGTCTTATTCTGAAACTAGAGTCGTCGGGCGAAATATATACACAAATTAAAGAACAAGTTCTACATCTGATCAGCTACTTTAACCTCAGCGACGTATATAGAAGACTGCATCCAAACGAGAAGTTCAAATACACCTGTTGGAACCAAGTGAATCAACTAAGATGTAAAAACCAGGGAAACAGAATTGACTTATTTCTTTTATCAAGTGATTTGTTTGAGTCGCTAGTAAGCAAGTGCGAGATACTAAACCATGTTTACGGCTCGGACCATTGCCCTGTTGTTCTTTATCTAAGCAACAACAAGGTTAAGTCAATGTTTTCATCAGCACTTGATAATTTAGAAAAAACTAACCCCGCTCCCTCATTATGCTCAAAGTACCTACCGCAGTGCAAACAAAGACAGTCCAGTATTCACAGCTTCTTATTGAACGAGAGTGGTGAAAAAAAAGGCACCGTTAAGGTTGTAAATAAGTGCAACAAAAAACCAACTAAAAACGCGTCTGTTCCTTTTTGCAAGCACAATATCTCTTGCAAAAGAAAAACAGTCAGCAAGGCCGGAAAGAACAAAGGGAGAATATACTGGGTTTGTTCAAAGTCCGAACACGACAAATGCGACGCATTTATATGGGAGGATCAGCACAATCCAAGTAAAAAACAAGACATCTCGAACTTTGTTGTTTTAAATAAAAAAAAGGTAACAAAGCCACTTTTATACCATTGAAGATGTCTCTAGTGAACAAAGTTATCGTTAACGAATCTAATAAAGTTATACACATCCCTGAACGTTGACAAATAACCAAAACTTATTCTTACGGAACCCAAAGGTCTTTTTTGATTTATGTTATTGCTTGGGTCAGAACACGACTCCCTTATCTCACTAGTTGTCTTTATTTCCATCAACGTTAAACCCAAAAAGTCCTGACAAGCCCCTGGGTTGCAAAAACAACCGGTTCTTAGATGTATTTTGTTTGCAGAGGCCAATTGCTCGATCTGACTGAAGTTCACATGTGTTCCATCTGGATACAATATATTAAAGTTAATTATACCGGAACTGGGTAAAGTGTGATACATTCCGTAAAACTGCACAACATTCGTTCCGGAAAAATGTCTTAAATTAGACAATAACTTGAATGTAAATAATGTTAAAGACGCTACGTGTTTAGATATTTTTTCCATCCCAAAATACTCCAATTTTTTAAATCCGTATTTTAGAGACACTATACTCAAAAAAGATACGGTACCATCTTCAAATTTCGCACTTGGATTTTCTCTCATTTTACACCACCTTGAGTCACAGGATGCCATTACCACTGCTCCCCCACCGAAGTACGTTTTTTTTAGTTTTAATGCGTCGTCTGTTTTTATTATTAGTGCACCAAGTCCTGTTGGATATCCAAATAACTTGTAAAATGACACAACTGCAAAGTCTGCCGGGTGTTTGTTCATGTCTAATCTCTCCGTTGGCACCAATGCTGCCGCATCCAATAAAACTCTCCATTCACAATTGTCGGATAGACCGTAGTTTTGCACGTCCTTTATCCAATTCAACGGATATTTTTCGCCTGCAAAGTTATCCTTCCCCGGAAATGCGAATAAACAGTAGTCCTCATACTTATGATTTAGCAACTCATTTACCAAATGGTTGTTTACTTTACTCTTTTTTCTTCTAAAAAGTATTTGCTCTACATCGTTGTATGACAATGCCTTAAACTCCGCACCGAACAGTGTCGCGTACTCTCTTATACCCAACACCGAGTTGTGGTTCACCCTCAAATAATAATATTTACTTCCTTTCGTCCATGGAAAGTCTTCTCCCACTAGTTTCAGCCCTCCTGTAGCTCCGCCTGTGAATACTATTGAGTGTGTAGTACTGCTTATATTGAAGAAACTGTATATTAAGTCTCTAGCTTCTGCTAAATTTTTGTCGGTTAATTCCGCCGAAGGATTTCTGCTGTGAGCATTGCCGTATGCGTTTTTAATAAAATCACTATATATTTCCTCCAACTGTGACTTTTGATACAACCCTGAACCTGTATAATCCAGATATGTTTGACCTCTAAAGCGTTCCAATTCAGAATTTGATATACCTTCAACATCTATATTATAACCCTGACTACCTTCTTCGTTTAAAAACCTTTGGTACAATTTTACATACTCCTTCTCTGCTTCAATTTTTTTGGTATCACTTACCGTCCCTGATTCTCGTTTGTTCAAACAGAATTCCGCCATAAATGCCACCACAAATATTATTTCTACTATTTTTCTAACGCTTACCATCTCAATATTCATTGAGTTACGGCAAAAAGAATTGCATATCAGAGCAATGTTTTATATGTATCTAAATAAACAAGTTTTTGTATGTATATTGAAGGTAATTCCTTCATAATCACGGACCTTACGGAAGGATGCATACGCGTATGTGTACTAAGGTATTATTTTCCTTGTTTTTTTATTTCTAATTAAATTTATTAAAGAATTTCTAATCCTTTTTCTATAAAAAATAGTTTGCGCCAATTTCATCTTTGTTTCGATATTCGAAACTTCGAACATATAAATTATGTTAGATATATGTCACTCATGACTTTTGTATTCGAACCAAAAGTGAACCCATGCAAACACTATTTGTTTCACTGCAAGCTCCATTCCAGATATAGTAAAGCAGTTTAGCTGTTTTCCGAAAGCTAGCCTGTGTCTTAAACCGTGATTAATATGTAACTTGGGATAAACGAAAAAAGAATCTAAAACTGTGTTCAGCCCTGATTACAACGTTTTTGTGTTCGCAAGAATCTTCCAACAGAAACTGAACTCATAAACTAAAAGAATAAGAAGCAAAATTCTATATAAGAAAGAAACCACCAACCGCTCCACCCGGGAAGTACAATTGCCCATACAATAGTGCAAAAAATGACTAGTAGGATAAGTTGGAGAATTCGGATTAAAATTGGTTAGTTTGCCTACTGAAGGGAATCATCCAGACTACTTATAGATATAATCCTCGCTATTTTGAGCTAGATTGAATTTCTGTCTAGTATTGTCACGACGAACCAAAACGGCCAAGGAATAGAAACGACGTATTTTTGTCATTCTATCCGCGCAAATAATCAGAACATCCTCTTCTGGAATATACACATGTATGTATATATCCCTTTCTTCAGCGAAAGATATCTCGTCCTAAAACTAATACGAAGGAATCCCGTCTCGAAACCAAGGCGTAACTAATCAATTTACTTGGGCCTTGTATCTATCCTTCTATTAAGTCTTCTCACTTCCGGAACATAGGAGATTGTTCTCTTTCATTTCCCTTTATTTTCGATTTTCAGCATTGGTAGAAGGCACTTTCTGTGGTAAATGTACTTTACGCTTAATTTTAATTTCGAGTGTTATCATTAACCCTGCCTCTTTAGTGAACAATATGAAACTTGAATCGCACCTCCGCACTTAAAATGAAAAATTTAACAGGCTCAGAACCCGTTTTGTTTGTTGGAATGAAAGATCGTAACTCATAATTAGTCTGGTTTCCGCCTTCAGACTTTAATCTATTAGTCAACCTCTTCGACGGTTGGACCACCAGAACCTCCCATCCCACCTGGCATCCCACCTGGCATCCCACCTGGCATTCCACCTGGCATTCCGCCTGGCATTCCACCTGGCATCCCACCTGGCATTCCACCTGGCATCCCACCTGGCATCCCACCTGGCATGCCTCCCTCGGCAGAGTAAATCTTCATCATGAGTGGGTTCATAAAGGACTCAATCTCCTTTTGTTGATGCTCAAACTCATCCTTTTCGGCGGTTTGGTTGTGTTCCAACCAGTCAAGAGCTTCCTTGATCTTCTTTTCAGCTTCGTCAACTTCTGATTGAGAGAGCTTCTCCTTTACCTTTGGTTCCTGAATCGTGTTTCTCATATTGTAAAGATAGTTTTCCAAGGAATTCTTTGCCTCAATCTTGACTCTGTTCTGTTCATCCTCACCTTTGTACTTCTCAGCGTCGTTAACCATACGTTCGATGTCCTCCTTAGAGAGACGTCCTTTGTCGTTAGTAATAGTGATCTTGCTACTCTTTCCTGTACTCTTATCTACAGCAGATACATTTAAGATACCATTTGCATCGATATCAAAAGTAACCTCTATTTGTGGCACACCTCTTGGTGCTGGCGGAATGCCATCCAAATGGAATTTACCCAAAAGATGATTGTCTTTTGTCATGGCACGCTCACCCTCATAAACTTGGATAAGTACACCACTCTGGTTATCTGCATAGGTAGTAAATACTTGTGTTTTCTTTGCCGGAATGGTCGTGTTACGCTCAATTAGTTTTGTCATGACACCACCAGCGGTCTCCAAACCAAGGGACAGTGGAGCAACATCCAAAAGTAACAAATCTTGAACAGCAGATGACTGCTCACCATTTAAGATAGCGGCTTGTACGGCAGCACCGTAAGCAACGGCTTCATCTGGGTTAATTGCCTTGCATGGTTCTTTGCCGTTAAAGAACTCCTGAATCAACGCTTGTACTTTTGGAATACGCGTTGAACCACCAACCAAAACTACATCATGAACAGATCTCTTGTCCATTCCTGCATCCTTAAGTACCTTCTCTACTGGAGATAAAGTGGCACGGAAGTAATCTGAACAAAGTTCTTCAAATCTTGCGCGGCTAATGGCCACTGAATAGTCGATACCTTCGTAAAGAGAGTCTAATTCAACGGTAGCCTGTGTGGATGAGGACAAGGTTCTCTTTGCACGCTCACATTGAGTTCTGAGTCTCCTCAATGCACGTGCATTTGTAGTCAAATCCATTCCGCGATTCTTTCTCTTAAAGTCCTGGACGCAAAATTCAACCAGTCTATTGTCAAAGTCTTCACCACCCAAGTGAGTATCACCTGCGGTTGCCTTAACCTCAAAAATACCGTCTTCAATGGTCAACAAGGAAACATCGAATGTACCACCACCCAAATCAAAAATAAGAACATTCCTTTCACCACTTCCCTTCTTGTCTAAACCATAAGCAATGGCAGCAGCAGTTGGCTCGTTGATGATTCTCATTACGTTCAAACCTGCAATGGCACCTGCATCCTTTGTGGCTTGACGTTGAGAGTCATTGAAGTATGCAGGTACTGTAACTACTGCATTCTTAATTTGACGACCCAAGTAAGCCTCGGATATCTCCTTCATTTTTTGCAAGACCATAGCAGAGATTTCCTCGGCATGGAATTCCTTCTTCTCCCCCAAGTAATTCACACTAATAATTGGTTTATCTTTCGGACCTCTAACTACCTTAAATGGCCAGTGGGTCATGTCACTCTGCACTGCTTGGTCATCAAATTTTCTACCAATCAAACGCTTGGCATCGAAAACCGTATTTTCTGGATTGCGTGCTACTTGATTCTTTGCTGCATCACCAATTAAACGTTCAGTATCTGTAAACGCAACATATGATGGAGTTGTACGGTTACCTTGATCATTTGGAATAATGTCAACGGTATCATTTCTCCATACACCTACACATGAATAGGTTGTACCTAAGTCAATACCAATGGCTGGTCCTTCTCCTGACATCTTTAATAGTTGTCGCGAGTAAAAAACAAAAACGATTAACTAAGCTCAATAATTAAACAGATGAATAATCTTTACTGTATTGTCCAGTGTAAATAATTCGCAAGCTTTTTTTTCACTTGAAGTTTTACGAGACAAATGTCATTTCTCCCCTCATAAGTAATACCTGTCTACCATTTTACTATTAATTATTTGACTTTTTAATTCATTTTTTTTATAATTTAACTACGTAATTCAAGCTAGACGTATTTTCTTATTTTACTATGTTCATTAGTGTTTTTATTTCACCTTGCTATACCTAACATCAACGTTTACTCTATTCATCACTATTATACCGGTACCCCGTGTCTCAGGCATGCCGCCACTACCCACTTACCTACACGCGGCACATTTTTTATTGAGGGGAAAAATCCAAGGCTGTTATAATAACTTAGGTATGTGATTTTCCGTAAAACAACCGAATAAATTATTATTCTGTGTTATTTGCTCTCGAAATACATTGATGTTTGCTTTATTATTTTCAACTTTTCGTGTTTCTGTTTTGTTATTGATTTAAAAGTGTGCGCTGCTCTCTTCCTTTATTCAGTTGTTTTGCTGATATTTTCTCCCGGAAAGTATATTAATTAATTCTTGGAAGCTACAAGCAACAAAAATAATTCGCATTTACTAAGTAAGCTTAAGACTTACTTATATTTAACCCTTAGTCCTGTTTTGGAGGCGATTATGTGATCATTCCCTCGTTTGAGAATAAAGTGAATTAGTTGCCCACTTGCATGTTGCAGAGCCAACGTGTATGCATGCAGATTGAAATTTCACATGTTATTATTTCAACAATTCTTTTTTAAGTGATAGTACTACATTGCATTATATAGTGAGCAGCTTTTATTTTTTTCATAACGAGAAGAAAAAATGTGAAGGTAGATTGATGAAAGACAACATTAAAACAACACAATTAGCATACAACCTTGTAATTACTCACGTTTAAAACAGTTTGATTGTTGAAACATACTTATTCATAATTTTAAAAGTCTAAGTTAAAAACAATTCAAAGGAGAGATTTGCGAACACTTAATTACATTTTTTGTTCAGCACAGATAAACTATTAATCACACACACACAAAGTTTCAGATACTAAAAACAAAGAAGAGCAAAACCTTCATTGAGGTTTCATACTATTTTAAACTAAAGCAGTTGTATTTTTGTTTTTACTAAGATTCTAAAATATGTATGCTATTCAAAGCCGGTGTATTAGTTGGCGGTAAACTAAAGCACACGAATAATATGAAAAGTAAAAAGCTAAGCTAGAAAAGATTAAAGGAAAATATATATGTAGATTATACGATTTATGGGCTGTATTTTAGATTTCCACTAAATGCCAATTTAGAACGCACTGTTCATGCGATAATTTGGAAATTAGCTGGTATATCACAATAAGTGTTATTGTGGGGAGGATATAGCAAGGTTTATATGAGAATTTTGGTTTTGAGTTACAATTAGTATGCATTTCAATTTTAAAATATAAAAATTACATAATCAAACATAGTCTGGACACTGATTTTACATGATGGACGAAGATGGGGAGGGATACACTGAAATCGATGACTACAATGGTGCAGTGGCACATTATACACAAAAAACCGTATCTAATGTAATAAAAGAATGGTACATTTACACATTGAAAAGGAAGATATTGACTCAGATAGAGGATTATCTGAGAAGTAGGTGTGTAAAAAAGTTATTGACTATAATAATAAAAGAATGGTTTGAATATACAATGAATGAAAATTTAAATAGGGCAAGGGTAGAGTATATGCTAAATAAGAAGGCAAAATGTATGAAGCATGAGTGTTTCAGATACTGGTATTATGAACACTATATGAGCAGGAAGGATATTCATAGTAGAAGTAAATATATAAAAAGAAACGTTCAAAATAGATTGGTGAAAAATACATATTATTTGTGGAATAAAGAGTATAAATACAATATAATGTTGAAAACATTTGAAAGAACCAGATTGTTGAAGAGTGCAATTCAAATATGGTACTCAGAACACGCTAGATTAAATACATTATATAAAGAGTTAATTAAAAAAAAAAGAATAAAGTTGTTTATAACATATTATGAATATTGTATAAACAAGCATTATAGGAATAATTTATTATTTGAAAAGTACAAACTGCTTGAATACAAAACAATGGGTAAAATATTTAATCAGTGGGTATTATTAGTTAAATACTCAATGAGTAAAAGGTATAATATATTACAATGGCAAATAAACATGACAAACAACAAGATGACTCAAGTGATTAATATATGGAGATATTACGTAATGAGAAAAAAAGTGAGAAATAGTATATATGAGGATATAAAATTGAGACATGAGATAAATAAGAAATCGGAAATATTTTCAATATGGTTAAATATAACTCATGATACTTATAGAGAAAAGACGCTAATGATAATATCAGGTTTAACTGCAAGAAAGCAATTGTTGTCAAAAGGGTTTGAATCACTTAAAGAGTATTTAAGACATAGAAAAGAATCAGAAGTACTTAGAGTAAAGTCTCAATTGGTACTAGTTTGTTATATAATAAGGTTATTTTTAAGAAATAGCAATAATTATTGTAAATACAAATTACTAATTAACACTACAAGTAAAAGAATTGCTGACCATAAAAAAAGGTATTATTTGACAATGTGGAAAAAATATGTAAACATTAGAAGTACTTACAGGTTTAATGAGAATATTATCATATATAAACACAATACGAGTATTTTATTGAAAGTGTACAGAATATGGAATTATTTGAGCAGTAAAATAATAACAAATAAAATGATAATTAACTGTATAACTATGAGAATAAATAAAAATATAAAAAGAAAAGTTTTTTATTCAATTTACTACTTATACCAATTAATAAGAACTAGATTCTGGGATATATTTATCAACCTAATAAACACCAGAAAAAGACTATTTTTAATAAACCTGTATAACAATATGTTGTATTTAAGAAAAAAAGAGTACCTTGAGAATAAACTTGGCGATAAGATAAAACTGAGCGTAATATACAAAAATTGGAAAAAGATAACATACCACAACAGATTAGTATTATTCTTGCAAAATAAATTAATAATAAAAAGATCCATTATAAATATGATAGAGTATACTCGTCATAATATTATTTTTTTAGAATACAAAAACAGGAAAAATCAACTATTATTTTCAAATATAATCAAAATATGGAATTTAAATACGAGAAAGAGAAAGAAAATATTGAAGATAATGGAAGATAACGGTGGCATGCATAATATAAACAAGATGTTAAATTTAAGACCCTACTTTGATAAGTGGTTAAAAAAATACAAATTGAGTAAAAATTTGTATAAAATATATAATAAAATTAAAGCAAATTTATTAAGATATTACTATCTACTTTGGTTAGATAATTATAATAAAAATGTTATAATTTCACAAAAATACGAAACAATTTCTAGTAAAAAGAAAAAAATAGCCATTAATTATTATTTTAAAAATTGGTACGATATTTACAGTAAAAAGTTTCAAAATAGAGTAAAGATGAACAAGATAATTTGCGATATTGGAAGTAAAACTACTATGAAAATATGGAAAATGCTTAAGATGGCATCTAGAAAAAGACTGGAAAGAAAGAAGTCACTAGAAGTTGTATATATCAAGGTGAAAATTTCGATATTAAGATATTCTTGGAATTTACTTAAGGGAGCATTAATCATAGATAAAACATTAGAAAGAATATCCTTGGATTACCAGATGTATTTAAATAAAAAAAGACTGATATTAATATACAATCATTGGAGGCAGCTGCATAACTATATAATTATCATGAGAGATAAAGAAAGAATGTCAAGATATTATTACTATAATAAGACAACGGCAAAATTTTATCTGTGTTGGAGGGAGATTTATACGAATATAGTAAATGAAGAGGAAAATGCCGAGCATTATATAGCAGATAATATTAAAAATAAACTGGCAAGTAGAATAATAAGAGAGTGGATGTTTAGAGTAGAAATGACTAAGAAAGTGACAATGTTTCATGATAAAATAGATAAAAAAAGCAAAAGAAAAATATTGTATTTTATAATATATGTGTACAACAAATATACTGCATATAAGAGAAGAATAATAGAGGCCATAAATATAGAGTATCTAAACTCCTACGTTTTTAAACTGCAATACAACAGGGTAGTACTTGGGAATAGCCAAATGAATATAACGCTATACAACTCGTTATTTATGTATAGTGAATACAACTTACTTAAAACACACATCTATAAGTGGTTAAAAGCGCTCTATGATCGAATCCAATACAAGAATATGCTTATAAAAGAGTCAGAAAGATTGTGTTTATTGTTTGAATACATAAATAAAAGAAATTCGTTGAACTATTTAGTTAATTGGAAGAATTATTTGAATACGATGTCAGAAATGATAGAGAATGGCAGAAAAAACAATGTTTATAAAGAATTAGTTAGAGTAATGAGAGATACAGTTAAAGACACTGAATTCAAGATAAATATATCTGATATTTTGTACAACAACTATTTGATGCAAAAAGCAAATAAAGGCATACAATATTGGAGATACATAAGTAAGTACAAAACTAGATGTAGGAGTAATTACGACAAAATAAATAGAATTATCGAGGGAAACGTAATAAAAAATGTATTTATTAAGTGGATGAGTGAGTCTAAAGAATATTTGAAGTACTATTTATTGGTAAAATATTCTTTGAGACCATACAAAATGTATTATTTTAAGATATTAAAGTACAATTATTATTATAAGATAATACAGGAAAAGAGGTTATCTTTGATCTATACAAATTGGAATTGCATAGTGTCAGTAAGAAAAGAATTAGAGAGCAAATGTGAGTACTATAGAAGCAATATAATATATAATAATATTAAAAGAAATTACATGTTTTTATGGTATTTAAAATACAAGCAAAAAATTGCTTTGTATAACTTTTATAGAATAATAAATGTACTAAAACCCATTTACAATATATATAATAACTGGTTATTGATTACAAGAAGGAAAAAACAAAACGAAAAATTGATAATAAATAAAGTCGAAACGAGACAAAAAAGGATGATATTGAAAATAATCATATTTTCGTACAGAATTGTTGTTTTTAGTAGAAAAAATGACCAAAAGAGCAAGAAAACAGTGTATGATTTTTGGAAATTATTGTATGGTATCAATACAGAGTTAAGAAAGAGAAGACTAAAGAAATGTGTATTGGCGTGGGTTAAATATAGTAAAACAAGGGTAAAATATAGAAATATATACAACGAAGTTTTGTTTATGAAAAACAGGAATAAAAAAACTGTTTACTTTAAAAGTATGTCAAAGGCTTACAATAGAAGAGTTATTTTAAGCGAAAAGGAATCGATTATAAGGGATAAGATAAAATTAAGATATATACTTCATTGGAAGAATGCCATGCTGAAAAAGGAAAGACTCAAGACTATATACAATAAAATAAGCACTAATATAAGAATTGGAGTGATTTCAAGTTTCTATTTACACTGGAAAAACGGCTACTTGAAGAGCATATTGTTAAATGAAAAGTATGAGATGTATAGGGAGAGTAAAAGGACAAGAGTACTATATAACTATTATAAAATGTGGAAATTGTGTTGGATACCTCATAGATATATTAAAAACGGTGAATTGATGATTAATTTATTAAATAAAATACATATCCACTCTAGCT
Source organism: Cryptosporidium ryanae (assembly GCF_009792415.1). Lineage (NCBI taxonomy): Eukaryota > Apicomplexa > Conoidasida > Eucoccidiorida > Cryptosporidiidae > Cryptosporidium > Cryptosporidium ryanae. The sequence continues at coordinate 97,303 of NW_027125542.1, forward strand.
TTCACAAGATGTTAAAGTACACATACTACTCGTTAGAAACCACTATTGAGAATGGAAATAAGGCTTCTTTCAAAACAGATATTTTGGGTAATTCTTATGTAAGGAAGAGCTATTTCATCGAGTGCAAATGCACCTACAATAGCATTTCAAGAATAAAAATGGAAGTAAGATTTGAGTGGATATTGGATTTGCTTTCAATGATAAAGCAGATAAAAAACAAATCTATTTTAGAAACAATGGTAAAATTTGGTGAATACGCAAGAATAAGGGAACAGTACCACAAAGGTTTTAGTGCCTTTGAATCCTTATTAAGAATGATGATTTTAAAGAGAGTTTGGTTGGTTTATAGAGTAAATTCATATAAAATAGGAAAAACAAGAGATGGTATAAGAGATTTGATTCGTAAAATTGAAAAAAGAACAAAGTTGAAATACCTAATTTACTGGGTGAACAAGTATAACCTAACCAAAAGAGATGAAATGATAGTCAAACGAATGAAGGACAGCTACAATAAGAGTATAAAAATAAAATGTTACTTGATATGGTGTATAAAGTATCACAAAAACAAGAGAAAAAATATTCTAAATGTGAAAATATCTCAGTTTCAGGTAATATACATATTCAAATACACACTGAAAAAGCTAAATGAGTATTTACTGTACAATAAGTGGCTAATGTGGTGTAGAAAGGCACACGATACAATAGAATTAGTCAACAAATTTAGACTCAAGTCAAATTGCTTTCTAATATGGAATAAATATGCGAGAAAACAAAAAAATGTGAAAGAAAAAGTATTAGTATTTTACAAAAGCATAGTTATTAAAACATTGGGTGTAGTGTATTATTTGTGGAAGAATATATATGTCAAAATAGTGGATATAAACAGAAAATCTGTCGATTACTGCAACAATGTTGAATATAAAAGAATTCACTTAGTGTTTGTAAACTGGAAAAAGCACTCTTTACTCATACGTAATGTGAGGAAAAAAATAATTGGTTATATTCATTCAAAAAATTACAAAACACTTAATACTTATTTTAAATTATGGAAATTTTTCAACTATTATAAAAAAACCAGAAATGAAAGATTTACTAGAATAACAAACATCATTAGATCAAACCACAATAGAACTATAGCCTATCGTATTTTTTATTTATGGAAGCTCAAAATGATTGAATCTTTGTCTTTAAAAAATTCAATATTCTTATCTTGGAATGTAAATAACAAGATAACTCAGAGCGACTACAGTGATGACGAGTACATTTCGAATATTCCTAATGCACTTAATCGCAGCAAAGTTATTGGAGAGGTTGCAAACAATCATGAAAGCTTCGTTAAGGAAACTCTATTTTCCTCGAGTAGCAGCGGAGATAGAAGCACATTTAATAGAAAAAAGGACGAAGACAGAAGCCAAGACGATAATGCATATGGAGTTAAAGATGATTACTATAATGTATCTAGCAAATACGAAGTTAGTAACTTTCAACGAAACAAGATTAATTTAATATCAGACGGTGATCTTGAAATAGACGATTTGGACTCAACTAAAAGAAGGTATAATCAAGAGACTAATAATAGGTTTTCAGAATATTATTCTGACTATATCCGCGACGGAGAAGGAAATAACAGTCATTTACAGCCACAAATTATTTCAAATCACCTTAACAAGGAAGAAAACAGCCATTATTTGACAAACACATACAACAAAAATGAAAGTGATTATCTATACGAGTACGAGGATGATTATAAGGAGGATGAATATTATGGATCTAAAAATAATAATAATCTCTCGAAAGATGAAGATGGCAAAGATCAGAAAATAATAATCCACAATGTAATAGCCAATTTACCAGATATTCATATTGCTAAGAATCCATATGAATTTATCTCATCTCCACTCAAGTTAAGTGGTAGTACAACAAACCCAAAAAACCATAGTAACAACGGCATTAATCTCTTCTCATCATCATCCTCATCATTATCATCAAAATTATCACATCATACGCAATCATCCCCCTCACTGTCCCCTTCATCCTCCTGAAGGTGGAATCAAGGCCACAATCCCTCAACACAAAGAGGTTCAAGTACAAAAAATCAGCATAATCTCCCCAGATCCACCCAATACTTTATAACACAAATTAATATGGAAAAAAACGATAATCGCGTTTATCTATAATATACTTAAATATACAAACTAAGTTTTGGATTTAAAACCTAAAGACAAAAAGTCACCGTAACTACTTATACGATTGTGTTTTACACTGTTAAATCCAAAGAAAAGCCATACTTTATGGAATCTGAATTATTATTATTAATAATATTAACAATATTTACGCTATTTAAATCAATATTAGCTCCAAACGTCGTTGAGATGTACTTGTTAAACCTATGAGTTAGTGAATAGCTCATATTCATGTTATTTGAGAATCTGAACTTAATATCAGTGCTCTTGGTAACTTGATTATTCAATTGTGATGCTGACCCGTCATCAAAGTAACAGTTTACTTTGTCAATTTCCTCGTTTGAATTGATACTTTTCATCTTACCAAACGATATCTTTGCCCCAACTGTATACTGAACTCTCGATAACGCAGATCTAGATAGGAGGAAAGGAGAAGATGACAGTAAGCAGCTCGGGGATTGTGACAAGTTAGATAGTGAAGATCTCGGGGAACTGCTGTTAATGTTACTTGCCTCATTTTCCACAACTCTATCATTAGAGCTAGAGATTATAACACCACCATTTACGTTATTATTGCAGTCATTTGTCATCTCCAACTCCTGTCTGGTATTGTATGTCAGTGATGCTCCAAGAGTTAAGAATCCATTCATTAAATTGCTTAAACAAATACCTCCAGTGAATCCAGATATTTTGTTACTGTTACTTAAAAAATTACTATTTACGTTGCTCGTGTTTGTTTGAAGTGAAACCGAATAACTTGATTGACACGTATTGTTATCAGCATCGCTACTATTGTTAAATAATAGCCTGTTTTTTTCACTTCTATAAAAATAATCTTGCCTGTTTCTCTCATTTTCAATTCTTCTTAAACGACCGAACAGAGGACCTTTTAATAATAGCCCCAAAGTAATTTTCATCGAATTAAATGAAATCTCATTATTTGTCATCATTACTCCAAAGCTTAAACTGTTAGGTGATATTAATTTTGAAGATGTTACGGTACTACTTATATTTATTCCAGTACCCTTATTGCTTTTTTCCTTGTTTAATTTATTCACACATCCAAGCATTTCTATAGATGGATATAATCTCAGTCTTGTATGAAAGTTACTGTTTTGCAAATCACCACCTACTTCTATTGTTCCGCTGTTGTTAATTATTGATCCTGATAATACACTCCCTGCTAATCCTGAGCTCCTCAAATTCTTCTCGTACTTTGTATTCAAACTGAACCCGCATCTTGGCTTCGTTTTCGCCTCAAATACCGTCAATCCGTTCATATCCATTTTCGTTTCTATTTGTGTTGACAACAAATCCCATTTGAATGTCGAATTCCCGTCCATTAATAATAAATTCTCGTTACTCTTATTCGTTGTAAGTCCATTTTTTAACACATTATCTGCATTTCCTAAAGTTGTTATTGAGTAATTATGTGTGGGATTCTTTGACAAACTCGATATATTCAACTCAAGTAATTTGCTATCATTTGGATATTTGGATTTCAATAATCCATTTATTTCCCTATTAAAATCATTAACCAACACCATAAATTCAAACTTTTATTGTTTTCTCGCACTAAATTATTTATTTAACAAACACCTTTTCTTTTATGGCAGTACCTAATTTCCCTTGTTAATGTTTTATTTAAACATCACACATTATATTTCTTTTATATCTATATTTCATTTTATGTTCATAAATTTATATAAATAGTATAATATAATATATATACATATATATATATAAATTTATATTCATATCTTTATATTTACTTTCATTACCCCTCTTTCCGTACCCGCCCAAAGCCTATTTAGTTCTCACTTTAAAGTCTGCTTTAAAAAACAAATAAATAAAATTGGATTAAACTAAATAAATGTCACTTGTAAGAATAAAACTTGAAACAATCAAAGAGTTTTATTTTAAAACTTTATTATCCTAACTTTATTTTCTATCAACTTCATATTATTTATTATGAATAGCAATTATTGTTTCTCCTTGATTTATACAAAATGCTAGACATTCATTTAAAACTTCTTTTACATGCAATTAGTTATTTAAACGTAATACATGTATAAATTTGCATGTATTGATAATTCTATCCACATAATATTCACTTTATTTTTTATTTATTACTGTTCATAATTTCTACGTTTTAGTTGTTACCCAGCTTAATTCAGCTGTAATTAACCTATTCACATACACCTTCTGTTTAAAGGAATGTTTTTGGTAGATAAAAACCTAATTTACGCAGAGAAAACGCATTCTAAAGAAAATAAACGTTAATTAAATATTTAATAATGATGCAATCTGGTTGTTCTATTAATTTAATTTTTTGTAACAATATCTTCTATTTTGTTAAACACTTGTTTTATTACATTTTTTTTGTTCTTGTCATTGTTATTTCTCTTTAAATTACTTTCCTTATTCTCTTTTTTTTTATCTGTATTTTCATCATCATTTTTATTCTCGTTTTTATTGTCCTTATTATCTTCCTTATTGTCCTTATCATCTTCCTTTTCGCCTTCATCGTCACTGTCAGAATTGCCTATTTTAATTCTATCAAGAACTAAATCAAAAGTTTTTTCAACGGTATTAATAATGCTATCTTTCTTACCAAGAACTCTCAATTCATTTGAATTGTTATATAAGATTATCTCAGGCAATTCAGCTTTTTTATTATCATTCACTGTATTTATATCATGAGTACTATTGTTACTATTTGACTCGATTTTTTTCATTAATACTGGTGTAACTGAGTCCATTATTGGTCTTCCTTCCGCTATTACTGGTTCCAAGAATGCCTCTCCAGGTTGTTGCGGAGATGCCTCGCCGACTGTTAACGGTTCCGATCCTGTTTTTGTCTGTGGTGATGTTTCCTGTTCGCCAAATAGTGGATTGTCATCTTGTTGAATTTCCGGCAATATTACATCACCCTCACCTATAAATTCCTGAACCCCTCTTTGATTTACTTTCAATTCGTCGCTATCCTTCTCATCATTTTCCTGCTTCTCCCCCAAATACCTCAAATACGGGGGTGGGGGAGGGAATGGTGGCATCACTCCCGTTGCTGGTCTTGTTGTTCTCGAATATGAATATGAATAGTTGTAGGGGTAATTTGAATACTGTGAATAAGCATATGGATACTGGTATGCAAATGAGTAGGGATATGGGTATGGATAAGGATAGTTGTAATATACAGGTTGTTCCACAAATACTGGTCTGTCTACATAGTATGGTTCCACTATCGTTCTTTTATGTCCAAGCGACCTTAACTCACTATCTTTTTTCTCTTCATTTTGACAATTTGCACTATTTAGTATAGCACACCCAAATAGCAACAATGACAATACTATTTTCTTGTTGCCTTTCATGTCTCAAATATGTATTATACAAACTATTTTTATTATAAACTTCTTTTTTGCTTAATCTTGAAAACCTTAGCTCCTCTGAGAGTATTGATACCAGTGATATAATTACAATAAATATTGATAGTATCAATATATTTGTTTACTTAAACAAAAAAATACTCACTACAAATTATATTCAGGAAAAAATTTATTTATTTTCTTTTAAATTAAAAATTAATTTGAAAATGAAAAAACTGACTTTAGACAATTATATTAAACACATAATTTGAAGAATTTAACTTATTACTAATGTTAAACACGAAATTATTGTCCACAAACATTTTGTGATGCATGCATACATGCATGCATCTTTCATTCTTCATAATATATACACGTGTTAATGTATATTAATAATGATAATGAAGTGGTAAATTCAACGTCATAGTCACGCTCAGGCACAATTAACCAAACTATAACGTGTTTAACGACAAATATTAAACGCACATAAAAGACACCACTAGTAAAAGAAATAAAATATATTCCTCGTTATAAACAACTAATTTTGAGATGATTTTTATGTAATAAATATTCAAACTTTCTATTCAATGTGTTTCGATTATATGGCACTATCAGGTATTTTGTTGTTTAACATATTAAATTTTTCTTCAATGCTATTAAATTTATTAACTGCCTTGTTTTTACTATACTTTATTATATCTAAACTCTCATCATCGGCATATTCAACAAAGCCACTCAAACCTGTGATACTATCAAAGTCTGTAATATTTAAAACTGTATCCAATATTTCAGTTTCTGATTTCAGCAAGTCTTCTATGAACTTTGGAATTGAGAAACCAACCTTATTTCCAGAACACGACAGCAAAAATGACAATTCACTTTTGCTACTTTCAGTCTTCCTTTTGAGGTCAAAACAAGAAAAAAACTCATTTGGATCACTTATTATTCTTATTTTCCGAATCGAGTTCTTTATTATAGATTTTTTTTCATTGGATATTAGATTCATATTAAATTCAATACTCTCAGTCATGCTATTTAGCAAGTCGTACCAAAATTCTTGTTCTTCCATAGCATCATTAAAAACTAGTATCAATATTTTATTGTAATCAATACACTCCTTATCTGAATTATCAACACTTTCTTGCATGTGCTTTATAACCATCTTGCTTGGACGTTCAATAACTATGCTCAAATCTCTCTCTTCCTCGCACCCTGACGTTATGTTCTTGATTATATCGCAGTAATTTAAATATGTTTGGTGAGTAACAACTACTTTAAATGTAACTACCTCATCATTTTTCTTATTCTCTTTAATACTGTCTTCATTCCGTAAGTTATTTACGTCAAACTCTTTCTCGTATCTAAATATATAATTTCTGTAGTTGATCAATCTTCCTTCTTCATAACAATCAAATAACCAAGTCATAGTTAATATGTGATACCCATTTTCTTTTTTCTCTTTTATTTCTTTTATAATGTTCTCGAAATTAATTTCGGTATTAAGTTTAGTAGAATTTTTGTTATTAATATAACTATTTTCGTCACCGTCATAATTATCGCCTTCTAAATTGTGTACTTTACTGCAAACTAGAACTATTTTATCACTCCTATTATTAGAACATGAATCCTCTCTGTACAGCTGCAAATTTTTTCTAATGTCTTCTCCTATATTCTCAACTGTTCCACCCATTTGTGTTTCTATAAATGATGTAAGAATGCCTATGTCATAAATGCCTCTTATAAATATAGGACTTTTGTCGCCAAAACCTCTTATTGTTGGCGTGAAACCTAATATGTAGAATTTAATTCCACTCAACAAATTATACGTGAATCTCCCATTTGGCCTGAAAAAAGGATGCCAATCTAATGAGTATTTCCATTGATCCTTCACTGATAGCCAAAGCCAAAAGGGAGTTCTTAACTTGTTGTAATCAAGGTTTGGAATTCTATGCATGTATCCATCAGAGTAATTACAAATCACATAATCTATTTCATTCTCCTTAACTTCACTTTTATCTGAAATGGTTATTAATTCTCCAGAATATTTTTCTATGTAATCTAACTTTATTATATTGGCTTCCTCCTTCTTAAAACCATATATAAGAAATTTTTTGTTCTTCCAAATCATTTCCTATAATTTCATAAACAATATAATGTGCTCCTATTTCCTGAAAACTGTACTTTTGATTTCATTTTTATTTTTTCGTGTTTTCTTTAAATACCAACGGTTTTATTTCACTAGCAGTTACATGTGAATGAGGGGGTGGGTGGGGGAGTGCTTATTACCAAATAACCAAAATGGCGTTAGCCATTTGCCTCTTTTGATGCTCTCTTTGTTCTGAATATATAAATTCATTATATTTGTAAATTGTTTTATTGAGGCCAGTTATCAGCTATATCATTTCTATCCCAATTTCCTCTATTAAGTCACTCGTCTGTTAGAAGTAAGTAATGTTTTTGTTTATTTAAATTTAGAGCGTATTTTAAATAATGTAGTTAATCATTTCAAGCATTCATATAACTACTCACCTTTTTCTCCATTGACTCTGAAAAAGTATCTAAAACTGCCTTGCACGTAGATTTATACTTTTTTATTTTCATCTGATTAGGTTTTTATGTTATTCCAATATTAAAAATTAGAGATTAGTTTTTAACTTACGGTTTTTTTTTGTAGTTCGTTTTTCAATTTATTTATTTGTTCAATTGGAACTACTTCACAATTATCACCTAGTAATTTTTCCTTGCTTTCTATTTCCACCTTTAATTGTTCGTTCTAATATATTCGTTTAAGCGTTAATTAGTGATAGACATCGCTTAATGCAGCTAATAACTCACCTTTTTAGTCTCTTCAATTATCTTCTCCTCTAGCACTTCAATGGGAAGCGGAACTGTAATGTTTCTCGTTTCTTGTTTAAGCTGTTTAAGTTTAATCTCTAAATCATTCAACTCTGACTCGTACTTTGATATTTGTTTATCCAACTCCTCTATTTCATCTTTGTTGAACTCCTTGTATTGACTTTGCTCAAACAAATATACTTTCTGCTTTCCATACTCTTTGCATATAAATCTTCCCTCCGAAGTTTGTCGATCCATCTCATCTGTGACTTGTTTTTTTGAATAAACATTATGCAAGTTATCCACAACGTTCTGAATCGAGTAGGGTCTATTTTGATCTTTCATATAATTGTATATAACCTCACTCAAACTACTTCCCCCACAGTTGTTAACTACCACATTTCTTTTCGTTAAATTCTTAGGTGCTGTTGGCTTTTTCTTGCTACTTTTTTCATTTTTTTTTGAAGAATTTTTCCCTCCTTTTGGCTCTTCACACTCATCGTCCAAGTCATCCATATCTTCCTCTGTTTCGTTATCCACATCTTCTTCATCGTCACTGTCAATCTTAAAATCGCCCTCGTCACCACATTCCCTATTTTTCCTAGGATTTCCACACTTCTTTGAGTTTTTGTCATTCTTTTCACTTTTTTTAGTGCTTTTTTTGCTTCCTTTACCCGAGTTCACATTTGCGCTCTCATAGTCGTCCATATCTACATCCGAACTGTCATCTTCCCCATCTTCACAATAATCCTCGCTAAAATCACTTTCAAAGTCATCCTCATACTCGGAATAGTCGACTTTTTTTTTAGATACTGTCCTGGAAGGTCGCGTTTTTTTGTCTTTTATCTCCTCCACCTCATTTCCACCCTCATTCTCCTCTATTTCTTCCTTGCTTCTCTTACCCATAACAATTAAGTATTTATTATCTTAAAATTTATTGAATATAGGCGTGTTTTAAACATTCAAGTTTGAAAATAATCCGTCTTAATAATATGAGCAAGACTCCTATTTTATATTAAAAATATTTGCCTATAAGTGTTACTGGATTTATTTAGTATACATAAATGAAAACCCCATATGCATAAATATAAACGGATACAAAGAAAACTTAAATGTTCATAAAACTAAATCTTATAAAATATTAATTATCCTTTGCGGCAAAACTAGTGCCTTAAGAGCAATAATCTCAAAATAAAATATGCATGCAATACAGTTAAAAAATGCATGTCATGCAAATAAAAAATTATAAATAAAAATAATTGATAATCTTATAGTAAATAGCATGTAAGGTTAAATTTGAGACCTCGTTTTTGTTTTTGGTAATTACTCTAAATAATCTGTTTTGTTCCCAGTAGTTTCAAATCCCATTGTACTTTTAAATGCGTCGTATATCCACCACTGCATTCCTGTTAAAGTTCCAATCATAATCATTCTGGTACCTAAACCCGCAGTGAATAACTTTCTAATACCTATTTCTTTTGCAACATCTGAAATGTTTCTTTTAATATTGCAGTTGCCAGTTTTCATACTTGTACTTAATTGCGTCACTATCATATCCGCTGGATGCGAAACAAAAGCGCAGATAACTCCGGACAAATAACCAGATATAAACGTTACAAACAATTGATAATGTTTGCTGTAACTCTCTTTTGGTTTCCTAAACACATTTTTGTATGTGAAATTGACAATTTTTTCAAAAAAGTAGAATTTTGTCATTGTATATGGAATTTGGCGTGACCACAAAGGCGTTAAACTCCCAAAAGGAAATTTCGTTTCACGCCTGAGCTTATACATATTTTTAATACATGTTATAAAAGGTCCAGACCATAGTTTTGATTGATTTGAAGCCTGTATTTTCAATTTTAACATTTCCATTGGACATAAAGCAACGTCTGCAAGAAACTCTGCCGACGCAGAGGCTCCCAACCATACAAGATCTTCTATTTTTGATTCTGGCTCCCTCTTCTCTTTTCTCCTCAGTGAATGATTTCTGAAATAAGCATCTTTAAAGTATTCATAAAGTCCGTGTTTTAACGCCCCTTGAGCCGAATATCCTATAAAAGCAGGAACAAGTCCTAACCTTAGTCCTTTTAAACCCTCATTAGCACCTATTAACCTTAAAGCACTTATTAAGTTTTTATACTTCTCTGGATGCATCTGAATTCTGCACTTTGCTATGTCAACCGGAGTAATCAATGAATGCGTTAACCCACAACTCAAAGCTCCGCCTAAACCACATTTCAAATAATAATTAATTCTACTGTTTTCCTTTATAGTGCCCATATTTTATGAATTGCACTTCGCTTCAAAACTGACTTATAATCTTATTTTTACTACTATTTATCTCCGCACACACTAGCTCATGTTAAATGTTAACGGAAGCACAAAGAGGCGCCTAGTAAAACGAAAATAGTGTTTTCATCCCGAGAATAGAATGACAAATGTGGATAAAAGCGCAAATAAAACCTTCTTTTTAAACGTCCCTTGTTTCTCTCTTTTCACGCCTTTTATTTTCTCTCATCATTTACCAGCATTTTAATTTACATTCTCACATTACTTTTACCGCCAACGTCGGCGGTAACTGGAATTTACATATGGTAATGGCTTGTTACGGAGGGGTAAAATTGATGGGGGGCCTACGGCCTAGGACCTGAAGCGAATTCAAATAGATAAAGTTAGTGGGACGAAATAAGAGGTCACCAAACGAGAATAAGTAAAGTAATTTAACTTTTCTTCGTATTTATAGTAACGCAACCTTTAACTAAATACACTTTCTTTTTTGACAAAAATACGTACTGAGAAAGGATACAAAGAATTATTTCCTATTAAAAGCTGGCCTATTTGATAAAAAATGGTAAGTTAAAACAGTGTATTTTTACGGAAGCAATAACTTGTTTAAACCTTAGTCTATTTTAAGTTATAATGGGGGTTCCATACTGGCCATGAAAGGAAAAGAGTGTGTAGCTTTCGCTACAGACATGAGACTTGGCTCAAACCAATACAGAACAATAGCAACTAACTTTGATAAAATAATTAGACCGAGTTCTAAAACACTAATAGGATTTTCAGGACTTGCTACGGATATAAGTACAATGACTAGTTTAATAAAATTTAAGACGAATCTTTACCATCTTCGTGAGGAGCGTGAAATTGGAGTTAAGGCTTTAAGCCACATGACGGCTTCAATTTTATATGGAAGAAGGTTTAGTCCATATTTTGTCGAGCCAATAGTTGCTGGATTAGATAAGGATAATGTTCCTTATATTGCAGCGTTTGATCTTATTGGTTGTCTTTCTGTTTGCAATGAATTTGCAATATCAGGTACCGCAGATAATCAACTTTTTGGTATATGCGAGTCCTATTACAGACCTGATTTGGAACCAGATGAATTAATGGAGATTATATCCCAGTGCATACTTTCAGGTATTGACAGGGATGCGTTTTCCGGATGGGGCGTGAAAGTGTACCTTTTAACTCCAAAGAAACTTATAACTAAAACACTTTATACTAGACAGGACTAGACCTTTAACAACAGTTAAGTCATACACCATACTTAAATTAGAACAAATTTATACAGGAACAAACAATTGAGTTTTTGAGTAGCTCTTTATATAAAACATATTAACAACTAAATAAAAATTAGGGTGAAAAAACTGTAGACAAATTCTATTAGAACATATTAAGATACTCTAATCTCTAAATTTGAAGCTATTTAAGATAACTTTTCGCACATTCCTTGTGTTTTCAACCTGTTTATACTATGTGGCGAGCATGCCTTTGCTCTCCTGATTATTATTTTCAGAGCTTTCTGTAATTTTAATTGGCAAGGGAAGATTGTATATTTTGTATATTTCTCTCGAATCTATTATTGCTACAGCAGCCAATGTGCAAATTGTGGATACACCACAAACTAACATCATTCTCCAATACATTTTATAAACAATTGAATTGTACTCTCTATTTTCGTACCTTGCGAGTCTTATTATAGAGTCTATTACAATAATTGATATAGATTGCAAAAGAAGTATTCCAAATTTCCAACCCCCCTGGTAAGGTTGAAGGGCCTCTTTGCTCGGCCAATAAACCAACATAATACCATATACTAGAATAGTAAGAGATATAATTTGAAAAACATTAAAAAACAAAGCTTTGGATGGATGTGTTACGTTTACAATGCCAACCATAATGTTTACAAAAAGATACTGGAAAACCAGTATATAACTTACAATAAGTGTTTTTGGTTGAAAATATGTTTCTCCTCCAGTAGTTAGCATAAATGGAGGTACTTTCCACAAATAATACGGCCCAGTTCTTCTTATTGCCGTTACAATTTGTTCTGAACCACCAAAGTACTCAACAAATAAATCCCATAACCAAATATAACTTGCACTTTGGTATATTGTTTGTACAACATTATACATACCAAATCCAAGTGGTGAAATACAAGATAGGAACTGAGTTATTACACTCAACGGAAAACCCAAAAATATGTATAGATACAAGCTCACTATTTTTACCGGAAATACGGTATTTGTTACATTTCTAACTTGTTCTCCTGCTTTCTTCAATTTGCGATACTTTCTTATTGAAAATCCTATAACAATAATTAGACAAATAAGCGTAAATATAAATGCTATCTTCACTTCTGGAATCCCCTTTCCTGTAAATGTTTCACTAAATTCAGGAAACTTTGAGTCTAGTTCTGATTCTATTAAAGAATATTTTTCGTTCTCAAAGCCTCTTCTTGAACCTAATTTTCCTCCAATCAATTCTAGCTCAACCTTTGAACTGTTATAGTAACCACCCTTGCCATCAAAATACTCCTTGTTGTACTCTTTAGACTGTTTATACTTGTCATCGTAGCTTTCTTCCTTCTTTATACTGTTAGCTTTGATTAATTCTTTTTTTTCTTGTTTAGTCGCATTATCTCCTGAACCTTGAGTACTTTTTTGAGAGCCAGTTGTCGGAGGAGTAGAGGAACCACTTGCGGGAGGAGGAGAGGAGCCAGTTGTCGGAGGAGGAGAGGAGCCAGTTGTCGGAGGAGGAGAGGAGCCAGTTGTCGGAGGAGGAGATGAAGAATTAGTTGTAGGAGGTGTGGAACGCGAAGAAGACGAACTGTTTGCAGTTGATGCATCCCCAGAAGACTTCTTGTCGGTACTCACATTTTCTGATACTGTTTTTATTTCAGTCATACTTTTTATTGACGGTAATTTTTGTATCGAAATTCCAGTTTGGTTTTCAGTATCCAAATGTTCACTTTTCTTAACATTAATAATAGGGATTCCTATCTTAATTTCAGCTTGTGGTTTATTTGAAGTTAAAATTGTATTTTTTTCTTCCATCAACTCTCTATTTACTTTTTAGTTTTCTTGTTTTTATTACAATAAAAATGTAGTTGGAACTTATTTATAAGAACAATCTGAACATGTAACCGAATTTAACGAATTAAAATAGAGAAACTTTGATTGTGGTTTAAACAATACCTTCAATTTGTATTATTTTTCTTTAAAACAAAATATTTACAGATAAAAATGAGCAAACAAAAAATGTTAACCTTATACTCTAGAATTCACTTTACTGTCCAAAGGATGAGTTTGGTGCATGTATACCAAAATACTTTTGTTTTTAGGATTTTTTATTAAATTCCAATTCAATTCTTTGCCTCTTTACATTTAGTATCAACAAGTAAATATTTTACTATTAAAACAATGTAGGTTACTATTATCTTCCTAACACATATATCTAAAAAAACCAGGAGAAACAGCCTTCTGCACCCTTTTTCAAATATTACTGTGTGTATTCTAAGGAGCACAGATATTTTATGTGATATAATTCAGATGCACAATGTAAATTTATTGTACACTCCTATTTTTAGTTTGAGCAGCAGACTCTACATTAAAATTGGGAAAGAGCAAAAAGATTATCGGATACACATATTATGGATATGGAAATAAATACTTTTGAAGTGGAATTATGCATAAAACTGCTATTCAAAGTTATTCTCTGCTTAATCTATATATTTGCACCTAGAACAATTTTTTTTAATAAAATGGCACACAAAGAGGCGCCATCACTGTAGGTTTGTTTAATTTGAAACATATTACCGCTTAAATGAGTTAATAAGCATACATGTATTTGCCCAGCTAGATTCGGTAATATAAAGGGGAGAGAATATTAGAGGGGTGAGGTTTGATTTAGTAAATAAAAGCGAGTTTAATAATTGAATTTATAGTCGATATAATTGATAAACACACATACATATTTTGCAGCATTGCAATTTTTGTAAGACAAATAGTTGAAGGATAAATATAATACATAGTGGGAAAATAAGGGGATAAACATGCTGGCGGATCAAATATACATAGATTTATTTATTAAATTGATAAGCTATATTATAATAGTCGGTTCAGGAATTGTGAAAATACCACAGATAATAAAAATACTAAGATCAAAAAGTACCAAAGGAATAAGTAGTTTTGGAATATATATAGAAATACTTTCGTCATGTATATACTCTTTCTCAAACTTTAGGTTTAATGTGCCATGGTTATTATGGGCAGACAGTGCATTCATCGGGTTACAAAATTTAGCAATATTAATACTCTGCATAAGATATTCAGGAGACAAAGAAAAAAAGACTAAAGGCAGTATACAGTTTAACCATGTTTTCTATTTAACATCAATAACATTGCTTATTGCAGCTCTTTATCAGAATTTAATAAATATTATTATTTTAAGGTATCTTTCAATTTCACCACTAATATTTGTTGTTTTATCAAGAGTTCCACAAATTGTCAAATGCTATATTGAGAGCAGTACTGGACAGCTTTCTTTCATTTCATTCTTCTTACTTACAGGTGGCTCTTGGTCTAGGGTCGCCACTGTTCTCTTCAGCCAATCGAAATCTAATAGTATTCTTCTTCTCACAAACGTAATTTCAGCTTTACTAAATACAATTCCATTAATGCAAATTATCATCTTTAAATACTGTTCAACCATTTCCGAGAACAACAAAACGGACAATAAAAAGTACTCAAAAAGAAAAATTGACTGATTTTCATACTAAAACCTCTTCTTAGTGGTTTTTAATTTATGTCTATCACTTTTTTTCCTCACATTATGATTATGTTTCCAATTTTTGGTCATCCTTTTTCAATTGTATTAGTTTAATGTATTATGGAGCTTTACCGGGATAAATTTCTGTTTGATTTCTTAGTCACTCAACTGATCAAGTATTTTCCACTTTGAATATATTAATTAATCGGCTATTTTATAAGCATATTTATTCTAATATTTAATGAATCACACGGAGAAACTTAGAGGCAGTAGTTATAATTGATGTGTATGTGAACTTAGTCACTTTGTTGCAGGTGAAAATTCGATTTTATTCTTAGAGATTTACCGGCATGTTTTCACACCGACGTTCTTCTCTACACTCCTTTAAGGATTTTGTTTACAATAAAACGGATGAAGGGAACCGTCTACGTGCTTACCTCCCACGTTTACTTTAATCTTCACCGGTTCCAATTCGCCCTATTTAAACTCATATAAAAAATTTGCAATGCCAGACTATTTTGAGGATGAGAGACAATAGAAATGTAATGCATGTAATATAAAACAAAACTCACAACTTGTGGCGCCGGAAACAAGAATGGAACGAATGTTTTGCAGGGGAAAAAGCAAGCTAGAAAATTTAAAATAAATCTTTTCTTTATTTGGAATATAATATAAATAAATTGTATGTATGTATTTGACTTGGTTATTATATATGAGTGTCTTTATCATCCATTGTTGTAGGCAGATATTTTGAATGCAGCAAATACCAGACAAGTATACAATAGAAGATTGGTATGAAAAACAAAAACGAAAAAGCAAAACCAAGATGTCCAAATATAGAAGGGGAGCTAAGAGCGATATGTGTTCCGTGCAATAACAGTAATTTATCTCACATAAAAGTAATATGTGAGAAAGCACTAATCAGTTTCAGGCACTATAGAGACGTAGTACAAAAAACAAATGACGACAATAAAAATTATTTCAAGCATTTCCCAATAACCGATGTCTGTTCTGCATGCAGAGAGGCAATAATAACCTCTATAAATTACTCAGAGGGTACACAGCTTTTTATATTGGGAATAAATTGCCTGCAACAAATATTAATTCCCGGTTTGTTGGATACTTTTCATAAAATAACATTACTAGCAGTATTGAATGAAGTTTCAATTAAGGTCACTAGTTCAATGAGAGCAAGAATTAAAAACTCTAACAATAGCTTTAATTATTATAACAACTACAATATTGGTTACAATTTCAATATAGGGGGCAGCAATTCACAGAATAATGCTAAGAACAAGAACAATGCAGTTTCTGCAACTAGTACTGGTGCTAGCATAGTAAACAATGGTGGGGGAACTGGTCGTGGCAATTCTGTGTTAAATTGTTCCAATAGCGAAAAAGAGCAAATATTGCTTAAAGTTATACAAACATCTTTATTATTTCTAAATCCTGAAATAATCGAATTTAACGAAGTTATGATAACTTTATTGGTCAGTATAATATCCTCTTTTTTTGGTATATCGGGTTACTACCAACTTGCCCAAATGTCACATCTCGCCATAAGACAACTGGTAAACCTCTCACTTGACTACATTCACTTGAACAGCGGTAGGAGCAACAAAAACGAAAAAAAGAATGAAACTGAGGATGCTGAAAAGCGGAAGAGCGGAGAGGAGAGTGAGGTAGAAAATAATAGAAACGAGGAGTCGTTTGTAATTGCACTGCTTTTAATTAAAGACATTTCAATTATGATTGATAAACAAGTAATTGAAAACGTTATGGTTATTTCAGCAACCAAGCAAGTGCAGGAAGGTATTAATAAATCTTTTTCTATACAAGATGACGACGACCTAACGCCACTTTCACTACTTAAGGGTGGAATAACAATACCTTCAAGCATTTGTTTGGATATTTGGAACGAAATTTTGGATCAAAATAACGTGAATAATTCGAGTAAATACAATAGAAATTTGCTACTTGAGAACAATGATGATTTAAAAAGTTTGATCAACAATGTATTGTTTCCATCGTTAACAAGGTGTATACAGAACTCATGCAAGGAGTTGAACTCCAATATGTCTCAGAACATGCACGATTTTGTAATGTTTGCGAGATACATAAGGTTGTTCATTAAAATACTGGAATACAATGTAAGCAAGAAGTTCAATGGTCCGTACATAAAAGACTGCATATGCAATATTGTTCTGAGTTTTGTAAAGACAATATCTGTGCACAACATATCTAAAATTCCGAGTTGGTCAGTGCAGTGTATTTTAGAGATGTTTGGCGAGATCATACAGAATCCCGATATCCTTTTAATAATAGGAAGCATTAACATTAAGAACTACTACCACCGTGCGAATTCATCACCAGACTGCGAATTTGGATCTGAGAATCTTCTTAATAGTTTGATTAACTCTTTGAATCAAATTCTGATTCACCTGAGTAATCAACTTGAATTGCTCCAGTCTAACGAAAATACACTTAACCTTTCAGTTCCTTCTTTTTTAAATGAAAAAATCAACCTCCCAAGCATTCTGCTGCCGCAGCCAAACGACACAAATATTGAATGTGGGTATTTTATAATTTCAAATTCAAAAAAAAAAAGTGAAAGGAACGTACGCCTTATTGACATAATCATGGAGGACGACCGAATTTATCACATTTTGAAGTGCGTGAAAGCTCCTTCCTGTTCGGCTCCACAATCTGGCGTTTTGAACGAAGACTCATCAACTGCCTTGACTGGAAATCATAATTCTCAGGCCTTAACTAAAAGGCTCAACGGCAGTAACTGCAGCGGGAGCGCAGACTCTTATGACAATATAAACCTAAATGCTAAATACTGCTCTTCAGTATACTCGGTCGTGCTCGTCTCGCTTAAGCCCATTGAGATCTCGTTGTTGATATTCGACATCATCGTGAATCTAACTTCTTGTTTAAATCTAATGTGCGATGGAGAGGGACGAAAAGACTGTCTTGAGAACATAATAATCAATATTTGGGACCCTTTGTATCAGTTGCTTAAGCAGTGCATGAACTACCATTTACTACGGTACTACACATACAGAATAATCACATTTTTATACAAAATTTCGAGCATTACGTGTCCCAAATTGGATTTAAGAAATGTACTAAATATAATATATGAGTCAATGCAGATCTACTATAATAACAGTCAGTTGGTTGAGGTAAGGATTTTAACTGAGCCCATATTAATAGAAAAAATATTCTCGCTTTACAAGTGTTACTTGTCGATATGCTATCAGTACTGTGAATACCTAGACGAAACGTGTTGGCAGTATTTGTTTAGATACATGGAGTACATAGACAGAATAATAGACATTGGACTGGGTTCTAAAATAAAGACAAACGCCAACTCCGGTGATTCGGGGGACACACCACTTTCCAGTTCCGACCAGACAACGGTCAACGGCCTGTTGTGTTTGGATCCCACCGCCGGCGAGTCAGAGATCTTTGAGTTTGAATTTAGAGGCAAAGACGACAAGCCAGACTCAGAGCACTTGACCAAGACCCTGGTGGCGGAGTCAACGATACTGAGGGTTTCCCATCAGGTTTTTCTCAAGGAGCAAATTAAAAAATTGTCGCAAGAGTCAATATATTGCATCATAAAAGGGATTTACCAGGAACTGAACTACAATATAAATGGGAAAGGCTTTGAAATTAAAAAAATAGAGTACTTGCTTACAAGATTTAGCAGTATAATTCAGTGCATTTACGACCAAATGAGCTACGAGTTGTTCATTCCAATATGGAACGATAGAATTATACCCTTGTTGTTTAACATCATTAAGCTAAACAACTTTAACATGTATGACGAGTTGGCAGATTCAGACGGAGGAGGCGAATCCCGGTTTGAGATTGACAAAGCCAACCAAACCTGCGAGAAAAGAAGGTCGTCTTTGAACGGCGTTTGTGAGGACAACGGGGAAAGGAGCATGCAAGTTTTCAATAGCATAATGGATTTTTTATCGGTAACAATCACCACGATATTCGTTTACATAGATAAAGACGAGAAGAAGCTCCACACACGCGACAATATTCAAACGTCGCTCTTGAACCCATATTTAGTGTTTGCGAATTACTTTCCGATGTACAACACAGTACTGGTTAGATCTCTGTACTCAATACTCTGTTCTGTGTTGCCTGAATTGGACGAGTCCACCTGGATACTGATCGTTGCTTTCATCAACATTATCGTTTGTAACAAGTATCAAAGCCACATTAGGTATTTGGACTGCGAAAAACTGGCCAGTCCTCGGGGATCGAATTTCGAGGACACCTGTTTAAAGCTTACGGATCGCGAACAAGGAGGGATCAGCGACGAAGCCCAACGCTCGTTAGCTTTTTACGAGGAGGACGTTGAGCTATTACAATCGTCGTTTCTGCTGATCGAGTTTTTGTGTAATGAAACCGAGATGGGCAACCGTAGATTTATTTCCTCCTCTTGGAACATTCTGATAGAGTCCATAGCGGTGTTTGGGAGGATAAATTCGTCCAGTGACAACATTTCATTCCAAGCGGTCAGTCTTCTCTGGAGGCTGACAGACCTGATAGGCACAAAGTTGGTCGCAAACCAGTCAACTTTTCGAGACTTTTTCGAAAGTGAGAACGAGGCCAACCACGTTTCCTGCGGGAATCACGAGGTTGTATTTGACAAGAGAAACATACTCATTTACAGAGATCGCGACAAAAACGTGTTTTTTTCAAATCACGTTCACATAGATATAGTATGGTTGAACATCATACTTCAACTGGAGGACCTGTGTATTGACTCTAGACAGGAAACGAGGAACTGTGCATTAAAGAGTCTTTACACAGCTTTAATTAAACACTACAAGAATGTAGTTAGCAACGACTTGTTGCAGCTAGTAATTAAAAGAGTACTCAAAAGCGTCTTGGTCGGGAGTTACAACCGATACCTCAGTTCCTTTTGCGCTTATTCAGGAAACGGCACGGACTGCGGCCTTGAAAACACGTTTCTTGGGGACGTCTTAGACTTCGAGTTCGCCATTGAGCAGGGACCAGTTAAATGCAATGGTCAAGGAGAGAGCAACGAGGGTCTCGGCGACAGCGAAAGCGGAGGCGGAAACGCCACACTAAACGGTCCAAGCAACGACACCGATCGCAGTAACCAGCTATCCCGTTCCTTTTCGAATCCCTCATACAAGAATCAGTCTTGGGAAGAAACGCTTGGGATAACCATTGACGGGACCTTGAGAATAGTGAAGGAGCTTTCGCATAGCAACAGCGACAACAACAACATTTACTACGAGTGTTCGCTTTTTTTAATGGAAGTCGTCTCCCAGATCCTGCTGGCTCGCAAGGACTGCGAGCCAGCCACCAGACGCCTGGTCAGCACGGGCAGGGAGGTCCAGATAACCTCGGTGAAGGTTTTGTACGAGCTGATGTGCGTGTCCTTGAGGAAGAACGACTGCGAATTGTGGAACAAGTCCGTGGGAATTTACTCCGAGCTGATCAATTGCCTGCTGTTTCAGAGCCACGACACCCTCAGACGACTCGAAAGGGCCGAGGAGTACATCAAGAAGAGAGAACGCCAGGAGCAAGAAAGTGGCGAGTCCGGGGATGAGGATGCCAGGAGAACAATGTACAGAAACTACAATTCATACGCAAACAAGCTGTCTAAATACTACCTATCTGACAAGTTAGCAGAGACAATACTGCAGACTGTGGTTGACATCATTAACCTGATAGCCGACGAGAACGGCGACAATATAGCGAAATGCATCAAATTCGGGAACTTTTACTGCGATCTGCTTTGTCTGTTGAACATGGTCATCGTCGTGGTAACCTCAACAAACACCTTCGTCCACAACACAACTCCCATCGAGGCCTCGGGCAGGGACGACAGCGGCGTTGGAGGAGACCACGACTTCTCGCAGTCAGTATGCAACTGCGTCTGGGGGAAGGGCTTCTTCGGGAACGACCTGAGTGCCGGCGAGAAGGACCTGTTTGTTCCGAAACTCGTAAACTACGACAAAGATCGCGGCTTCTCCCGGTCTAACGGTAGTAATTTGGTCCTGGTTGAAAACTACAACAACAGCGACTTTATCCATAAGAACTACTACAGAAACCTGAGAGGCATATCCCTGCTGTCGGTTTTCCCGGATCTGGCCTCCGAAAACGGCGACGGGGAGACCCGGGCCCCAGCCTCCGGCCGGATCGCGGAGACGACGGGTCCAAACGTAGTTTACCTCCTCAGGAACATCAAGCATCCGGGGGCCTGTCCCCGTAAAGGAGCGAGTTTTAGCTACTACAACAAGTGCGTAGAGAGCACAGAAGGCGTCGACAACGGCGGTCTCAAGGGCGACGCAAAGAGTGGAGGGGCCAACGGTGCCCCCTCTTACACGTGCTCGATTAAGAGCAGCAACGACTTCCTCTCCTCCGCGATAAACAGGGACATAAGGTTCGTGACTACAATACAAACGATGGGATTAGAGGCCCTGCAGTACTATCTCAACATGCTGCCCGGGCGGATACTGGAGCACGGCGCTCGGAGTCTAAAGTCGCTGGTTTCGGACGTAACCAAAGCCATAACCGGCTCCCTGGTGGCGCACAGCGAGCTGTTCAAAGACACCTGCAAGATAGGCATGTCCTGCAAGGCCATTTCGCTGATTGTGGGGTTCAACAGAAACGCGATCATAGACACGGCGACCAAGATCAGACGGCTCAGCGGGGCCTGCGACTGGCACCAGGCCGTCAAACTCGCGAGGAAGCTGCTGGTCGAGGAAGGCTCGCTCGTTTCCCAGCTGTTGGAGACGCTTCCTTATATATTCGGGAAGCTGCTGGGCGTGGTCTCGCGAGACCTTCGCGGAGGCGCCTCAAGGATAACGGGAATCTGGATGGTCGCAAAGGAGGCGGCGCTGGTGATGATTCAGGACTGGCTGGCGTTCTTCGTCGTCCTGGAGAACGAGAAGAAGATCAAGGACGCCGTGGTTCCGGAATTCGACCTCAAGATTAGGGAAAGATTCTGGCCCCTGGCCGTGGACGTGGTTACCCGCCTAATCGACTCCCGCCCATTCGCTGCGCGCAGCAACAGGTGCCCCAGACCACCCCACAACGCTGCAAACGCGGACGGCTCGTGCGACGAGTGTCTCTACTTCGACGTGTTTGCCGTGAACGTCTCCTTCGATCTGATGTTGTCCCTCGATGGGCACTGCGACGGGAGGCGCAACGCAGACGGAAAGGGAGACTCCTGCCGGAGACTGGTTATGCCCGAAGAGTACTATTCAGGGCTGGTACGGTTCCTGGACGGGTTCATAGGGCGCGGGCCCCACTCGGCGGGTGGCGGGGGCAGCTGTCCGTCCCTCAGTATCAGCACACGGACGCTGGACATGTACATCATAGAGAGGCTGTTTGAGTTCTACGACGAGCTGCCTCTCTTGGGAAGCGCGCAGACGAGCAGCGACGTCCTCCCTGTGCTCTACGCGAGGGTAGGAAGGATGTTCAGGAGCTTCTCAAAGGAAGACCTGCAGAGCGGACTGAGGCCGCTGCCACAGCTCAAAATAGACGAGATATACAAGTTAATATCGCTAACTACCGATCACTTTAGAAATCTGGTGGGCGCTACCGAAAGGGGCGAGCGGAACGGGGCAACGGAAAGGTCGTCCCTAGAGCAGCTGCTCGAGAAGGTGCTCCCGGGCCTAATAGAGTGCGTGACGTGCAAAGACCAAAGCATAAGGCAAAACGTCAAAAACTCGCTCAAAGTAATAACGAAGCACCTGTCCTTAGCCCGTTAGCGGCTTGGCCGCAGGGCTTCCTTCGCTCTTTGTCGGTTCCTGGCGCCTCGCATACCCCTCTTGGGTCCTTTTTGCCCTGAAAGCGGAGTTTAGAGGTTCATAAAACCCGTATTTTCTGTCCACTTACCTCCTTTCTTGTCTTTTCCTCTCTATTTCCCTTTTCTCTGACGAACAACAAACGAGTTAATTGGGGGAGACATCGCTTCGCTCCGACGGGAAACCTACCGAGTTTGGAGGGCACGAGGTAGCGACGCATCCTGCCCCTTGGCCGGTCCTCCTCCAGGAGGTACTTGGAACCCTCCTTGCGGGCTTCGGCGTACTTTGCCCAAATTCCAAAGTGCTGGAAGACTATGGAGCCCGCGACTGCCACGTTCAAAGAGGCTGTCCCGCAACCATACATCGGAATGTGGAGCAGATAGTCGCAAACGCCAACGAGCTTTTCGCTTAAACCCATCCATTCATTTCCCAGTATAAAGGCAGTTGACCGTCTAAAGGGGTGCGGGTACACTGGTCTC
The DNA here is from genome assembly GCF_009792415.1 of Cryptosporidium ryanae. NCBI lineage: Eukaryota > Apicomplexa > Conoidasida > Eucoccidiorida > Cryptosporidiidae > Cryptosporidium > Cryptosporidium ryanae. Next base: position 121,035 of record NW_027125542.1, read on the forward strand.
GAGTTCTCGCTTATTTCAACCCCAACAATGTCCATTTCGTTCTCTCTGATTATCTCCACGGCCTCGTCCAGGTTGTCGTAGTGAGTGATGCTCAGGTGCGAAAGAGTTCCCTTGCTCCCGAAGGTCCTTAGTCTCTTCTCCCCCACAACGAGGACCTCCGAAACCCCGAATGCGCACGCACTCCTCAAAAGCGTCCCGAAGTTTTGTCGTTTGGATATGTTAGACAGCAGCAAATAGAACTCCGGGTGGCCGTCTCCGGGGTCGGCGTCGCTGCGGAGGCCACCTCCGGCGCCCCCCACCTCCGCCCGGCGACTCCTCGTGTCCTCTTCGCCTCCCCTCTCCATCCGCTCCGGCTTCTCTCTGCGAAGCTCCTGGTCAACGAGGGAAGCAAGTCTCCGAAAACCCGACTCAGCGGACAAGTCTCGGAAAGCAAAACTGAAGATCTGCACCGCCCCGCCCTCTCCCTCGCTCAACACGGTACCCTGACTACAACCCGGTAGGCGCCAGGTTGCGCGCGGCGGGATCCCTTTTGGTGGTGGATTTCACAGGCCACCCCATTCAGTTTAAAGAGAAAAGAGAAGGCAACCGGTTGAATAGCGCGATTTTACGTGAGGGAGTTGCAGATAAGCAGAAGAAGAGAGAATAGCGTTTGCGGGTCGGTCCACTCGCAGATGCAGTAGCGGTTTCTGTGTGCAAATTGCCAGATTTATCCGGTTCGCTTCGGGAGTCCTCCTGCCCAGCTCGGGACACAAGACCACGCAACGGCCTGCGAGGACGCCTCTGAAACCGACCGGCTGGCGCCGCGCCGTGCTGCCCTGCCCTGCTCCGGGTCCGCTCGCGGAGATGTCTGAGGAGCCACGGTGGCAGTTGGGACAGCGCAACTTTCACTAGTGAACGCATGCGAGCTTCTGCGTCGCGGCTTCAGGACGAGAGCAAGAAATGGAGGGGTTTCATCCGGACTGGCAGGGGTACCTCAAGCCGCTCATCGCGCTGGTCGCTCCGGAGAGCATACAGGAGCACCTTCGCAACAGCATAAGCTCCTTTCGCCCAAAGACGAGTCTGTTTTGCGACAAGTGCCTCGAGCTGAAGTGCCTAACGCACAAGGAGCTGCTGAACCCGAGCATATCGAGTTTCGTAACGCCTTCCAGAAGCCTAATCAAGTCCTCGCTCACGATCTCAAGTTCCCCGTCGGCGCACCTGGGAAGCAGAACGGGCCACGGCCTTGGGGGGATAGACATCTTGAGCGCTAACTGGATGTACAAGGTCAGATACGACACTCCTGCGCTCTACATTATCTGCTTCGACTGGCAGGAATACCCGCTTGAGGAGGAAGGCAGCGGAGCGTCCGTGGAAAGTCAGGAGAAGATCAACAGTCTCGAAAGCGATGCGATAAGTGTGATAAAGTCTATTTCGTCGATACTCAAGAAAAGACAGTCTCCGCCCTCGGTTCTCATTTTCGTGATACTCCCCACGGGAACAAGAGACCCTCAGTCGTGCGTGACTTGTTTCAGGAAGAATCACTTCCCGGAGCTGCAGGCGATATTCGTCACGTGCGGCCTTAAGCACCAGAAGCAACTCAATATCAGAATAGAAAGATTGGTGGAGATGGCCTACGAGACCTCCCAGGCCTACTACAGCGAGAACGAGCGCAGATGGCGCAAGTCCGCAATCAAGGCGCAAACGGCTGGGTTGACGGCCTCCACCGAGAACATAATTAACAGCTTCTCTATAAAGAGCGCCTCCTCAGGACTCAGAGGCTCCTTCGCGGGAGCCGTCCAGGCCAGTTTGTCCCCGAAGTTCAAACGCAACTCCTACGTTTCGCTTTCCAACTCCTCGAACCTGAGTCTGATCAGAAACGGCAACGCCGTCGGCTACCCCTCGGGTGTCCAAATAACCGCGAAAAACAGCTCGCTCACCTCGGTATCGTCCGGAAACGGTTCTTGCAGCATAACGCAACTCCAGTCCAGGATCTTGCTCATCAGGTACTGCATCAAGAGCGCCGTTATGAATGAGTTTTGTGGCAACTTCGTGCTTGCCACCAAACAGTACGCCGCTGCCTGGGACAACATAATGAGCGAGACCAACATCCCCTCCTATCAGTTCGTCGTGTTTTGCAACATAATCAGCATCAGGCTCTACCACATACACGTAATCAACGGCGAGATTAGGGAGGCGATGAATCATCTCAAGATCCACACGAAAATACTCCGCGAGTTCGGTTTGAATCACGCAAAGTTCTCGTTTCTCTCCTCCCTCTGGCTCTCACTGGTTCTTCAAAAACTCGCCTCTATTCTTTTCTTCTACATCGTGAACAAGCAGTCCCACGACCTGCTGGACGCCAACGCGGAGGGTGAACTCGACCTGCAGGTCATCAGAAGCAGGTTTTCGTACCCGGACGGGATAGAGTCCTCCGTGATACCTCTTTCCGTCAACGCAAAGGATCCAGACAGGGCCCGTTTCCCCGGACCCGACTCCGGTCCGGACTCCTTCCACGGCCAAGAGAGTCCCCGAGGCGGCGTTGACGACGACACTCCAGTCCCGAGTGGCCCTGCGGAGAGGGCCGACGACCTCGGGAGCATCCTGTCCCGCATAGCCAGCTCTATCCGGAGCGTGGTCGTTAAGATAAAAGCCCCCGTTCCGAGGGGCCCCGTTGCTACTGCCTCTGCCGGCAGCAGCGAGAAGCGGAAGAAGGGCGACTCCGTGACGGACGGGTGCCGGAACCAGGACGACGACGCTATTGACATCCTGCTGAACATATCGAAGCTGTACAAGGTTTCGGCGGAGTACTCGCACAAGTCCAGAAAAGAGCTATTGCAGATGTCCGAGGACTACGGCGAAAACTTTTTTGACAGCGTCAACGATGTGGGAGGAGAGGTGCTCTCTCCGGTCTCTCTTGGGTGCCTCCAGGAGCTCTCCTCCCCGGACTCCTTCCTCGAGTACGAGCATAAGCCGGACACGCCCAAGGGCTTTTTTGGCAGTCTGAGCGCCTTCAGCTCGCTCTATATCGGATGCGACGGCGTCAACGTCAAGCAAATAGAGGACAAGAGTCTCCTGTGCGAGGTCCTTTCATCTTGCGAGGTAACAAGAAGGTACATAGGACGGCTGCTCCGCACCGACTCGCTTTTTAACAGATGCGTCTCGCTGTTTTACATGTCGGCCGTCGTGTACAGACACTTTTACCCAAACAAGCTGAAAACACTTTTCACCAGCAACATCATCAACGAGAACGAGTTCTGCAACGACACTGAGGCCGTCAGCGTGACCAGGAGCAATGACATGGGCGACAACTTTGGCTCGAGAAACCACATGAACAGATTTTTCTACATGATCTCGTTCTCCTTTGCCGAGTACCTGTTTGACGAGAACTACATCAACTGTTCGCTGAGCATCTATGAGTCTATTTTCAAGGCGATCATACCCAAACACATATTCTCAGAGATTGACGGACTCACGAGGATAAACGAGCAGGAGCTCAGGGACGCGTGCAAAAGGAGGAACATGTCGGTGTGGAACACAATCAGTCAGCAGATAATGAGTACCTGCTTCCACATAACGAGCAATTTCATCAAGTCACGGACGTGGTTGTTCATCCGCAAAATTTGTTTGAGGATCATAACGTGCCTTTCCATTCAGAACTTAAGCCTGGAGGACAACAGGAGGGAGCTAACGAAGATGTGCGGACTGGTTTCGTGGAGCTGCGAGAGCGGGGATGCCGACTTTCTGGTCAAGCTAAACGAGAAGATACTGAATCCGAGAGGCGGCTGCGCTGGCAGCTGCAGCTTGAGCAGCAAGCAGCACGACCAGTATATATACTCGGTCGTGACCAGCTTTTTGACAGTGATAAACTCGAAAAGGTCCTGGACCGAGAGCGACGGCGACTCCGACAAAAACTCAATTCACTTCTACATACTGTTTTTCTGCTACATCATCATTGCCTGCGACATAGAGAACAACTCAAACAACAACATTACATGCAAAAGGGACATATTTGAGTTCCACGATTGGATCACCAAACTCTACGTCAAGATCATCAACCAGAAGGACGAGCACGCGCTGGAGAAGAGCTGCAGCATGGCGGCTAGGCGTTCAAAGAACGTAATACTGACTCACTTTTTGTACAACACCTACTCCACACTCAAGTACGAGGCGGACTCGCCCGGGAACGTGAAGATAGAGATACACCACCTCCCGAACTTCGTTTACAAACTCGTGAACGAGAGGATGGACATTGAGCTGATAAGCAGCGTCGGGATCTTGAAGACAGTGGTGCGGAACTTTGAGCTGTACGAGTTTAAGGAGGAGAACAACTTCAACATAAGAATCAGACTCGACTGCGTGATCAGGGAGGTCGACTTTGCGCAGGCTAACAACGGCCCGAGCGACTCAAGCAGATGCTACTACAGAGAGTACCTTCCGGAGGTAATGATAATTGGGATTTTTTCGTACTTCCACGTTGGGCCCTGCGAGAACGACTACATCAAGTTCGCGATCAACTCGGTGAAGTACTTCGACTTCAAGAAGGTGGTGGGGAAAAACTCAAAGTACGTCTACAATTACTCGTACGTCCAGTTCTGCGTGAGGAACCCGCCCCTGTCCTACTTTTCCAACTTTGGGAGCTGGATCAGAAACAGCAAGACGCTGGTGTACAGCACGCCCAGGTTGAACGTCGTTCCCGGTGGCTTTTTGGACACGGGCACAAACACCGTTGTGAGTCCGATACCGCTTTTCAAAGTTCCCTTCGACCAGGTCTATTTCGCTTCGAGAATCAGATTCCCCTACAACCCCCTCCCAACCTTCTGCAAGCTGAGCACCAGGAACATCCTGTTGACCGATGGGGCAAACGAGAGGATGTCGAGCATCCGGGGGAAGATAGACAGTCTGAAGCGCGCGTGCAGGCTCTGGCTGCTGTCTCCCTTCAATGCGATCGACGTCGCCTCTTCCGAAGCAGAGGACAGGCTGGACTGCGTCGAGAAGACGACCTACAACTCGGTGGTGAACGAGCTGAGGCCCCTGGAGCTCCTGCTGAGGCTCCCCGGAGGAGTCAACGAGGACTTTACCATCGAGATCTGTCTCGGCGTGAGCGAGCTAATGCCGAGAAGCCCTTCTGCCCGGAGCCGGAGTTGCGGGGACGGGAGCGAGAGTCCCACTTCGAGGCTTGGCTACATCAAGGTGCCAGACGCGAACGGCGAGTCCAGTGGGGGCGGGTGGAGCGTTGTCCTTTCGGAGAACAAGATACCACTGAGCAACACGAACGACAGTGGGAACAACGTCATCAGCAACAACCAAAACGTCTTGCTGTACTCTTCTTCCGCTCCAGGCAGCGCCAGGTTCAGGTTCAGCTACGGGCTCTTGGCCGGGACGGGGGGCGGGAGCGCAGCCGAGAGTCAGCTCAGCTACGCCCTGAACGCGAAGGACCAGCTGGTGATGGCCCGATTCGGCGGCGCCGGGTCAGAGGCCGGCCCTGCCTGCTGCCTCACGGCAGAGGGCGGCGGACACAGCGTCCGGGACGAGCCCCCGACCCCGTTTTTCAAGGTCATGAGGGACGAAGGCCTGGTGCTCGAAAACGAGCGAGGCGTCTCCGGCGGAGGAGACCTGCGAGGGCTTTTGCTGCTGGTGCCTCTCTTCCTGTCCATCGACAGGAACGGCGAGTACGAGATCGCGGTCAGGGTTAGGATCTTGGACTCCGGCGTGGACGACTGCGGCGGCCAGGGCCGCTGCACACCCAACATCATAATTCACGAGCTGAACTTTTCAAGGAGGTGGTTCGTCGGGGAGTGCGTGACCATAAAGTCGGAGGTGCCCACAATGGACTCTTTGAACGGCAGTGTCAACTACCTGGGCCCCAACCACGGCCGGCTAGAGAGCAGAATTGTCCCCGTTAACGACGGCGCGAGCCAGCTGCTTTTCGTGGCGTTCGAGGTCCTTAACAAACAGTACAAGGATGTCGTCTTTGTTGAGGAGTTTGTGCTTCCAAGAGAGTTCAGCCTGGTGGACGCGAGCTTTCCGATCGCCCTTGGCGGGTACGAGTCCAACTCCGCGCTAATTAGCATAAGCAAGGACGACCTCCGCAAGCGTTACCTTTCCGAGAGTGGGAAGCCTGTCAGCGGCGAGGTACCCGAGGCGGTTGTGTCCCTGTTGTACAACTTGTCCTGCGAGGTGAAGCCTTTCAAAGACGACCTGCGGTTCTTGGAGTTCGTTCTCCATCCGTTCCAACTGATCTTTCCAAGCAACGAGTCCAACCTGGTCTGCGGGGACCCCGGGGAGATGAAACTATCCTTCAAGTCGCTCCCGATCCGCTACAGCCTGCTCGACGACCTGCTAAACACGCTCATATTGCCGTACACGAGATTCTTCCCGGTCACCCTGGAGACGAAAACCAGCGAAGTCATGCGTGCAGAGGCCCCGTTTACCTATGAGGCGACCATCACCAATCACACAAACCTGCCGCAAAGCCTAAAGTACTCCCTGACGTACCCCCCGGACTCCCTCGCCTGCGGCGAGAACGACTCTGGCGACCCCCAGCCACTGCCCGCGTGGCTGCCTCTTCTTATACAAGGCGTGACCTCCAACTACCTCATGCTGGGGCCTCACTCCAAAAAGACGCTGAGGTGGACCTGCGTCCCGACTCAGCCGGGCACCGTCCCACTGCCCTGCATCCACGTCCAGTCGGACAGATCCAGCAGGCAATTCGTCGACGCCGGCTGCGGGCCGGCCCGCTTCTCGAGCAATCACCGAGCACCCTCGATCTTGTACACCTCCGAAAAGAGAATTGTTGTAATCCCCAAATCCTAGTGCAGGCTCCTAACCTTTTTGCCAAGATTCCCGCGCCTCCCGCATGTATGCATGCGCTCCCTTGTGTTTCCACTTCGATTCGAGACTGCATATAGGCGGTGTACCCGGCCCGCCACCTCCTCCAACTGTTGAATAAAACGTGTTTGGGACTATGTTGAGGGAGGGAAAGTAGTACGCCTGCACGATAAAACGGCCTTGGATTGTTGTTCTCCGATAAGACGCGGCCTGGCAGAGGACATAAAGGCTTTCTCCTTTCGCTTCGGTGCGCTTTAGCCGAGGAACAGACAGCCCTTCCACGCTTTTCCCGCAGCACGGTGCTCTTGGAGTTGAAGCGGAGGCGACGGCGACCCACCCGAGTCTCGCAGAATTGCCGGGACTCTTCAGAGTAGAGGAAGCCCAAAATGAAAACAAGAGTCAGCGTAAGTTTTCTCTCACGCAAGCACAGAGAGCATGAATAACAACGCCTTTCCGCTTTAGGACAACAAGAAACCCCTGAAGAACTCCAGCAAAGAGGAATACATGAAGTACGTCGCGCTGCTCTCCCTCGTTGTTCAAACGGTTGCAGTCATTTACTTTATGAGAATATCGAGGATCAAAAGGGATGACGAGGACGGTCTGTACTTCAACACATGTGCGGTGGTAATGTCGGAAATAGTGAAATTGATTTGCTCGTTGTTCATTATATTCCGGGAAAAAAGATACAAGGTTAAAGAACTGGTGCACACTTTGAGAAACGAAATATTTCACTCACTGAAAAGCAACCTGCTAGTGGGAATACCTGGACTGCTGTATGTGGTGCAGAACAACTTGCTCTTTATAGCACTCTCGAATTTGCCGGGAGCCGTGTACCACGTCACATATCAACTAAAAATACTAGTTACCGCGATCCTGTCTGTGGTAATCATGGGCAAGAAACTGTCCAAAAAAAAGTGGTTCTCTCTTTTGCTCCTAACGGTGGGGGCGATTATGGTCCAGCCCGGAAAAGGGAACTCCTCGCTAAGTCCCTTGGGCCTGCAGGGAAAAGAAGGCTTTCTGGGTCTGTGCTCGGTGCTGCTCGCCTGCATTACGAGTGGCTTGGCAGGTGTATTTTTGGAAAAACTACTTAAAGACGACAACACCACAATATGGGGGAGAAATATTCAACTCGCACTATACGGCATTGTTTTTGGGTACGTGTGTTGCATCACCGGAAAGGAAGGCGCTGAAATATCCGAGAAGGGATTCTTCTACGGATTCAACGCCCTCGTTTGGTTTGTGATTCTATTGCAAGCCATCGGCGGGATAATCGTGGCTGCTGTGCTCAAATACGCAGACAACATACTCAAGTGCTTCGGAAACGCCTTGAGTATAATCATGAGCTGCATACTGTCATGGCGCCTTGGGGACTATAACATATCGCCTATATTCGCGTTCGGCTCATTTTTGGTAATTTGGTCCATATTTATATACGGACTCGAACAAATACTCCCCCGTGCCACTCTCTTCACAAAGCTCAAGTACCTGTTCAAGAAGAATTCCAGAAACAACATAGTCGCCAAGTACAAAACCTTGCGAGAAAAGAGTTCAGAAAGCGAGTTCGATTTGGTCAATATAGAAGAAGTTATACCCAAGGGCGTTCAAATGGCGATTATCTCTAATAACGTATAAAACTGCACTAAATCTACGTAAATTGTTTGCCTACTCAAGTTAATATGGTGTGACACTAGAAACTCTAAAGAAGGAAGATCACCACCAAATTAATTACTAACGAACTCGCTCACTCCGGCTCGCGTTGCTCCTGAACGGGTTTAACCTTAATGTGGTCGTCAATTCTAAGCAATGTAATTGCTGCCTCAGTAGCGAATCTAAGAGATTTAAGTTTATTTATCGTTGGCTCTAAAACACCTGCAGACACATTGTCTCTGACAGTTCCGTTAATTAAATCTAACCCATAATAACGATATCTGTCCTGTTCCTGTTGACTGTTTTTCGACAATAATAGCGATTCATTTGAATTCTGTTTGTACGAGGCTGAAAAATTATTTAACTGTCCCTGCTGAGCGGTAGCGTGGTAAGCCCTAAGTCTTGCAACGAGATCCGTTGCGTCCTTTGCTGAGTTAATCGCCAGTGTCTTTGGGATAATCAACAGTGCATCCGCAAACTCTGCAATTGCCAGTTGTTCTCTAGATCCAAGAGTGCGAGCAAAATCCTCCAAATATATATTTAAAGCAGCCTCCACCGAACCACCACCTGCAACGTAGCCATTAGACTCCAACAACTTAGATACAGCGCAAAGAGCATCGTGTAAAGACCTCTCGAGCTCATCCAGCAATACCTCATTTGCGCCTCTGAGAACAATGCTCGCAGCACGGTGGGTTTTCGGTCCCAAAAACATCATATAGTCAAAGTCGCCCATTCTTTCTTCCCTGACCTCCTGACACTCGCCAAGATAAGCCGGGTCAAAACTCTCTTCAGGCTCTTCTAGATTCGCCATTGTCAAACAAATAGTAGCGCCTGTCGCTTTAGCAATACGTCTCAAGTCAGCCTTTTCAACTCTCCTTATTGCAATGCAGCCAGCCGAAACAAAGTACTTCATGCACTGGTCATCTATCCCACCAGAGGTTAGTAAAACATTACAGCCCGTAGATAGTATTTTCTCAATCCTCCTATGAGCAACCTCCTTCTCCTCCATCCTAATTCTTGAAAGTTCTTTTGGATCCTCCAACTCCACCTTAATCCCCATCTGCATCCTATGTTGCTTCAACGGAAAATCTATGCAAGCTATTTTTGCATTCTTTACACTAGTGGGCATCCCTTGGCATGCCCTCCCCGTATGGGACAGTGCATACCCCCGCACCAAAAACGACTCCAACACGCCCTTGCCGTGGGTTTTCAATACATTCAACGCCTTAACCGGATATTTAAAGTCGCCTGTTATCGGATCCACTGTCTTAATGGTTGTTATTGAATCAACCACTAATCTCCCAAAAAACTCCGCATCCGCTCCTGCTAATTTTGAAGACAACACCGTCTTTGCCACACTTAAACAACACTCCTCAGTTATCGCTTCGTTTATTGAAAGAGAGTCTGAAATATATCTCACACACTCCCTTAACGCTAATTTATAACCGGAAATTACATTTGAGGGATGAGAGCCGCTATTTACCAAAGACGTACCTCGCTTGAGCAACTCCGCTGCCAACAATACCACAGATGTTGTGCCATCTCCAACCTCATTGTCCTGCAACGCACTCAGATCAACCAAAATCCTCCCCGCAGGGTGCTTAACCTCAAGTTGGCTGAGTATCGTCGCCCCGTCGTTTGTAACCAAAACCTCCCCTATATCGTCCACCAGCATCTTATCCAAACCCTGGGGGCCCAAAGACGACTTGAGAATATTCGCTATTGACATCACCGCAGTTAAATTACTCGCCCTGACGTCATCCCCATGCTGCCTCTCCCCGTGTATCGACTGATCATTAGATCCTCTAGTCAACATATCTACTTCTAGCGTAAAAAAACAGACAGACAAACTAACCCTTGCTACCTTCTCCTGCCTGATAGGTCTATTTTACTTTACCTTCGCATTGCCCGCCTACATTTTTAGGCTATTACTAGTACCGGTTTGCGAGACGGCGCTCAAATGGTTATATATTGACAAGATGCCATGTGTTCATCTGCGTAGGCGTCAAGAAACGAAAGAGAAATCGTATGCAAATTTATGTGAGACCCTAACTTCAGAAACGCCGCTTTTGCATTACTTACATTTAAGCTAATTGAATCAAATTACTTTTACTTGATCGTTCCGACAAACAAGAGAGTGGTCACTAGACCACCGACGATACCAATCATTTAAAATCTTATAAATTTATCACATATTCCTACTTATTTTTCGCTTAAAAAAATGTGAATTAACATGGCTATTATTTGATATCCTATATTATGTTTATTGGCAACCATTTTTTTTACGTTCCACCCCTCCCTACAAATCAACACTGGTTAAGTATGTTTCTGTTCTAATAAATATCGCAAATATTGCACTAGTAACGATCTCTTTAAATAAATTAAATTTCCATAACTGTCCATTTTTTGAAATATAGTTAGTTCTTAAATATACTCTTAACCCTTCTGAGTGCTGAGGAAACAATGTTCACTGGAGTTCTAATTAATTCATTTATTGTACCACGGCCATTATCGTGCTCATCACTCAATGAAGGCGATTGTGGAGAGAAATCCCTTGCATTTCCTAAGCGTACAGGAGTTCTTATATTCAAGTCCTCGCCTTTACCCCTATTTTTTCTCGCTGTCAGACTTGTTGCAGACACTGGCAATTTACTTTTTGACTTAACATTTCCTATTTCCTTCTTCACTGTTTTAGATGTTCTGCTTACATTTTTCGCTGATTTTCCGCCTGAATTCGAATTTCGTATACCCTTAATTATGTTGTCTATTGCTTGATTTTTATTTTGTTCGTTTTTTATCACTTTTTTTGAAGTCGAAGACTCGCTTTTTTTAACATGACTTTGTGATTTGTTTTTTGATGCATTTGTTTTAACATTCTTGTTGTTCAAAATAGTTCGACTTTTTGATAAACTCTTCGAGTTTAAGTCACTAATTTTGCTCGCTTTTGATATTGCCTTCTTAACCACGGGTCTTTTTTCACTATCAACCTCTCTCGAACTCTTTGTTTTCTGTTTACTTGAGGAACTTGCCCTCAATATCGTTTTTGTATTCTCCTTCTTTACTGAAACTGCCGACTTTGAGGGTGCCTTCCTTGAGGAAATGCTTGTCAGCTGTGACTTTATTGCTGAGCTCTTCGAGGAACTTGTTTGTCTAAAATATCAATTAATCACTTTTCGCATCAATAATGAGAGCGGACAAAAATCAAGGAAAAATAAGTTGTTTTAAACCATACTTCAACGGGGATACAGATATACATACATCTCCTATTATAATTATCACATCCCTCTTTTCCTCCTTTATTTTTATCCCTCTTTAGTTACTCACCTTGTCGACCCACATGATTTTGCCTCTGAACTTGCAACTGATTTTTTACACACCATTTCAAATACATAAACTCACTAACAGTGTATCAATTTGTTCCCTGTATCAAAAATAAATATATAATACTAATATGTATACACAATTGTGTGACTACGGTCCTTTTTCATATAAATATTCAATTATCGTTAAAACTTAATTTTCCATTTCTGCCTTAAGTCTTACTTTTCAAATACATGCAAAACTGTGCCCGCCTACTAATGGCGGGCAATTTGATCTTCAAGTGGTTAACCACTATGTATAAAAAAGAATGTAATTTAAATAGCAAATAAAAACGACGCGCTTCGCATGGGGTAATTTTTGAATTTATTGATTTAAAGCAAACATTTTGAGGATGCAAAAATGCTGGTAAAAAATACGGGTATTTGTAATTAATAAATCTAAATTTAGGAGGATACCTCTTCTTCTCCCGGTGTCTAGGTATTCGTTTAAATTACTAATAAATTTTTCTTAAGCATAATTCTAAGTTACAAATTGGACCACGGCCGTTACTTAGTTTATATTAATTATTTATTTGTTGTATGCTTAACATAATTGCATGTCTGTGCTCCCAGTCCATATATTTTTTGATATATGAATACACGGCACCTTTGAAACACTCAAGTAAGAAAGTGTTAGAGTTGAGGAGGAGGAAAGACTCATCCGATAACTGCTTCCTTAAATTTTCCAATTATGTGAAGCATAATAACAATTGACATATAAGCTAATGTCATTATCAAGACTGTCATTGGTCCAACTTTGAGTCCAGGAGTATCGTCTGTATAGTAACTCAATAAATTTTGTGAAATGCTGTCCTTGCTTGCGCCTCCTGATGATGCTAGCGCACGACGTTGTCTATAATTGAAATATTACAAGTTAAGTGTGTTTAATCAAAATTTGCCCACACGTCCACCTACCTCATTGTGCTCGATCTAGCAATAGATGCTCTTCCTGCTCCACTGATACCTGATGGAACACTTCCACTTGAACTTCCTGTATTTTTTGACTAAAACAAATGTCGTAGTTAACATCATGTTTTTGTTAAAAAGGGATTAACAGAAAAAGGGTAGTAAGCAATTGAGCATACCCACTCAACGGCTGTATAACACACCTCCTCGTATAAAAATGAATCAATAAACATACCATGCTATTTACCTTGAAACAAAATCACTAAACTTGGAAAAATTAAATATACAAAAACAAAGCAGCAAAAATTATTTGATCCAACCTATTTTATTTCTCCTTTTATTTATAAAATAAATCAAAATTATGTGGTTGTTTCCCTATTATCCCCTGTAATATATATATATATATATATATATCCTGTAAACAATAAATTAACAAAGGAAAATAAACAAAATTATCCTATTTTTAGCTTATCTTGCCGCTATAATTATATTATTAATTCGCTCCATATTTTCATAATTTTTATTTAATAAATAATAAATTGTCGTTATTACCACTACTCTACTATACAATTTAGCTTGTCCTATTCTTCCCCCATACACCACTTATAATACCCCATAATACAATAAGCGCCCTCAGCACTTACAACTGCCGCCACTAAATAGCTATACAATATTTTATTAACTTATAAATGCAAAAATGCAAACCCCACACTTTGGCGGTAGCTGTCTGAATTAGATTAAAATGAGTTGTACAAGTGTTGATTTATTTAAGTAAAGATAAATGAGTTTGTTTAAGAAGTGAGGGATGAAGTGGTTTTTTAAATTTTATTTTTGTTTTAAGTGGTTCATTGTCAACTTCGAATGGCCTAAATTGATTTGTACAGGATATACAAAAATATTTACAAAAAGACTAGTATATATTTAATGAGTTTGTTATTATGGAAATAGAATTGAATAGTAAAATTAGAAAAAAAATTGAAAATGCAAAATCGTTAAAAATTGAGATAAACGACTATGACTACAAGTCAATGGAGCTGAATGAGGACATAACGTTAGAAAAGGACGCATCAAATATAAACGACTCTGCAAATTTGGTCATGGAAAACGGAGCATTGAACATTCTTCACCAATGGGATAAATTCAGCCAGTTTATTATATTTTGCATTCATGATAGATTCCATGTAATGTTGTCAATGAATTGGGTTTCGTTAATATTGCTTGTATTCTTTGTTTACATTGTAATAGCTATTATACTTGCATTTATTTTATTTATACTAACTAGTGGAGAAGCAAGTGAATGTATAGGAACAGATAGATTTGGTAAGATTGAGTATTTTTTTTTTGCAATTGAAACAATGTTTAGCATTGGATACGGTTCACCAAGGTCGCCTACCTGTTTGATGAGTAATTGCTTTACTCCAATAATGGTAATTACCTGTTCAATACTAAATTCAATCACAGTTGGCATATTCTTTACCAAATTTTCGGATTCAAACTCCAGGAAGTGGGCAATTTGTTTCTCAAAGGAATTATGTGGCATTGGATTTCAAGATAATTTAGATTACAATAACTGCAAAAAAAACGGCAATATTAGAATAAATGGTATTACAAACAACAACTGTCCCTTTGTAATTTCATTTAGACTAATTAATATCACACAAGAGGCATTTTTCTCACCAAAGCTTAAATTATTTATTATACTTCACTCTGATACTGGTTTATCTATAGCAGAAATTAAGTCTTTTAGAATAGATGTTCCTCTAGAATTCATGGAAACACCAGTTACCATTACTATTTATTCAAATGATATTGAGTCCCCCTTTAATGGTCTTAAACTCAGCGACATTAGAAATCAAGGCCAACTTTTTGAGTTAATGGCCTTACTCAGATTTTTTGATAACAGAACATCTAAAAACATCGAAATCAGAAAAACGTGGAAGCTCTCGAATGTCTATTGGGGTTATAAATTTGCCCCTATTATTAGAAAACCTATCAACCCTGATGGAACAATGTACCAAGTTGGAATATCTGATTTAAATAACATTGAACCTGTTATCTCAGATACTGCTTTTTACTGAATTAACATTACTTTATTTATAAAAAAAATATAACAAAACCCTAAGTTAAATCAACCTATAAACCCAACCAATTTTAATTTATCAGCTAGTTACCGTGATACCGGTTATACAAGAGCGAGCAGGCACTCTGCTGTAGTGCCAAGCTAATGTCTACATCCCTTTCACCAACTTCAAATACATAACTGCCAAGTGTGCTAAAAGTAAATGACAAAACTACTGTGATTATTAAATTAGAAAATATAATATCTATATTATTAAACAAACAATATGGACAGCTATTGTATCTCTACTCGAAATAAAAAAGTTTAAACTTGCAAATTTTAAATTATCAGGAAGAGCTTAGGCCTAAATTTAAATGAGAGAAAAAAAGAAACTCAACTTTCTTAATTAGAATATCAACTATAATAATTTAAAATTATTATCCATAATCAATATTCAAAATCATAATTATTGTCCATTTGCTACTCTTTCTCACGTTTATATTTGTTTTTATATTCATTTAATTACTTTGTTCTGCACTGGTTGGGTTTCTCAATTCATCATCAATATCTAATCAATTCATTATCTATTTTTAATGAATTACTTTTTATTAACGAACAAAGAAACTATACATGAAATCAATATCAACAATCCAACAGTACCTACAATCTTTAAGAAAGCCTCTCTTGGTAAATGCTTAGCACCTTTCTTGAATGACAATTCAATTACCTCCAATTCAGGCAATTCATCACCAGCAACCCCTTGGAATGAAAGAATCGAAGACGGTAGTTTAGTAGTGATTGGCGATAATTCTATTTGGTTTCCACCCTGGATAATATATGGAGTCAATTTGTTACCGTCTACTCTGAAGTTGCAATATGAATCACAATTTAGGAAAGTTGTATCCTTGACTGTTGAATTAAAGACACCATTACTGCTTCCACTAATAACTAGTTCAACATTTGTATCTAATATCAATTGTTGTACTTTTTTCAGTGAAGAATCAATCGAATACGGTGAAGCCAAGTATTTATTTCCAACTACAACTGTAAAATCGTGGTGAGCATCTCCATAATGAAGAGTCTTATTCAAATTCTGAAATGCTTTCTCTGAAACTCTATGATCTGGGAACGAACTAGATAATAAAAATGTATCAATAAAAACAAACAAAACTGTACCATCTCTCCTAGAAAGTATATTTGATGTATCAGTGTAGTGAGCAACATAATGATAAAAGTAATTTGGAAAACCAAATCTTGGGAAAAAGTCCTTATTACTATCATATGTTGAGTTATTTCTTTTCAACAATTCATTTGCATTGCCATTATCCCAGTCGGCTTGGCCAAGTGACACAAAAAATGGAACTTGCAGAGATTTATCTGAATATACATTTTCAAAACAATTTTTAAAATCAATACCACTTGGGAAGTTATCACCTGGACTAACCAAAAGTGAAAACGGAGTTTTTTCTGCTTGTTCCCTTAATATCGCTGCAGTTTTTTTTTGATTCCCTGTACAACCATAATTGGCTAAAGATGCAAAATATAATTCACTTTTTGCAATATCTGAGATACAAAAAACAATCCCGATGACCAAAAACAGTACTCTCATTTTTATTCAAATATCTTATCTAGCCTTTATTTATAGTGTAATAATTAATTTACTTTTTTTCTCGAGATCACCCAGTTTCTTTACTATTTCTTTTAAAAAAAAATTTTTCACCTTAATAAGAAAAAAAAAAGAAATATTAAAGTCCTAAATATTCTCTTTCTTTAAAAAGTTTCTTCAAAACTATACTCAATCACTCAAAAACTTTTTTTTCTCTCACCAACGCTATGTATGCAAGCACATCTACATACATTATTTAACGACAAAACGTCATAAAGAATGGATTGAGTCTTCATGTACCCCCTTTATCATATACACAAACGTAATGTCCTCATAATATTACTAAATAAAATTACACATATGTCTCATACCCTGTGTTATTGAATATCAATAATTTAAAATTCTACTGCTTTTTCTTTCTGCATGCATTTATCTATGTTTTAAATTTTTTTTTGTAGCACTTTTCCTAAAATGTATAAACCCCCCATCCTAATAATTAAAATATTTTAATCTGTGTGCAACCCGTTATGTTATTATTAATTTAATGTGCCTTTATTTATAGACATTTTTTATATATTTTTTTTGTTTTTGCAATTAAGAATGTTTCCTATTTTATATTGATTCATCTAATTGCCCATTTCGTTTGTGTTTTCCACACAAGACAAACTGATTTGTTGAATACAAGAAGTATGCTCTAAAATTTTTCATTTAGACAAAATAACAGTCTCAATTCGCCGATATTTGCAGTAAATTCACAAACCCAATACTCGCCCAATTTTTTTGATTTTTTAAATGCATGCATCTTCCCACTGAGTTGAGAAATTGTTTTCCCCTAGGTAAACATGTGAAACGACGTTTCCTGTTAAAATTGTGCTATCACTGTTTTTCCTTTATTTATATGATATAAATCTCATTCTAAAATAAAAGTGGCGTGATTTGAGTTTTATAAATTTTTCCGGACATCATTCAACATGCACATTTATTGACTATGTGTGGTGGTTAAACCATGAGAATGCAGAGGAAAAATTTCAAAAATAACAAGACTGTTTTTCGTGGAAGAGCAGGAAATTAATTCAAATTTGGGTTAAATTGGCGAATGAAAGTTTAAAAAGGCAAAAATAATGAATTTTGGCAGCTATAAGCCAATATTGATCGGTAACTTTTAAATGGTTATGAAAAATGTTGATAAAGAAGGAAAAAAGGCCGAGGTTAAAAGAAGAGGATGTCATGCAAGCCGGGAAAAATAAAATAAAAGAGTACATATACCTGCCTGAAAACAGAAAAAAGTATTTAAAAATAAAGTTAAATAGACCAAGAAAAACAGTAGAGGCAAATAGAAGATTAAACAAGTTTTTGTATAAGCTATTGGTGTACATACTTGTATGGTTGAAGAAAACAGTGTTTTGCATGTTCTTTGTATTCTTTTTTACGATTATGTACTTTAGTTTGAAAAATTCAAACTTTGGTTATTTCAAAGACTATGACAAATACGAACATGGCGAATCACCACTTAACACCGAAAAGGTTAATGCCAGTGGAAACTTGGATATGACTCAAATAGACAGTAAATTTGAAAGTATTGACAATAGCATCGTAAATTTGAACAAAAAGATGAGCATTATTATAGAGATGAATGAAGAGAAAAACAATAACAGCAGTAAAGCAATTGAGAAAAAAATGGAGGATAAAATGAAAATAATTGAAGACAGTTTATTTAACTTAGGAAATGAACTTGTGAGGTTTAAGGACGGCGTAAAAGAGGAGTTTAATGGGATTAAAAAGGTTGCATACGAGAGCAGGAAACAAGATTTTCAAGGCGACATAAGTAAAGTTATAGATTCTCTCAAAAGCAACATAACTGAAATGGAAAGAATGAATGACAATTTAAGGATTGAGTTTGAAAACTTATACCAGGAAATGAAGTTAGTAGATGAAGCGCAGGATGTACTAAAAAGTATGATATTATCAATTAACAAAAGAGCCGAGGGTCAATTAAGTTTAAACTCAGCTCAATTCTCACAGCAGTCGTTTCACTTTACAAAAGAAATAGAAAACTACATCCAAGACTCTATTAGAATCCAATATGAGATGAGGGGATACAACAAATTGGACTGGGCACAGTCTAGTATGGGTGGGAAGGTAATATATCCAGAAAAAAACATGTATTGCGAAATAGATGCAAATAAAAATCAAATATCGCCCTTAATCAGAGGAATAATGTATATTCAAACCATAATATTAAAACACTTTATTAAAAGAAATGCAAAAAGTGATAACTATCATACTGTACCAATATACAAGAGCAACTGTTTTAAACCCAGTGACATAATTAACTCGAATATAATGAAAACTGCTGGTAACTGTTTGCTCGTCCCGGTTAATTCAGATATCATAATTGAACTCTCAGCTTTGGTCAATATCACTTCAATCGGAATAGACCACGTTTTGTCACAGCTAGACTATGACAATGGAGAAACAGTTCCCAGAAACATCTCAATAGAATGTATTCAAGCCTCATTTGAAAAACCAAAAGCCCACTACATGACTTACTACTACCCCCAAAATGGCAACAGTCTCCAATTGAATCCAATAAATCCAAGCATGGTTTGCAGGAAAATCAAATTTTCCATAATTTCAAGTTACGGAGGAGATCATGTGTGTTTGTATAAACTCAGAGTATACGGGGATTTGTTTAGTAACAGCAGCAGCCATAAGTATATTGGAAGCAAGATGAGAGTGTTTAATGTCTTAAGAAACAACATAGTATATGGGATAGTGCTCCCTCAGTTGAAAAATTCGCTTACACTTGCAACAATAACGATTAAATTCACGCTTAGGTATGTAAGCGCATTATTCCAGGACTATTTGAAAGAGTACATAAGCAAAAAAGTTAAAAAGGAATCGTCTGAAACTGATCCAGTTGAAACAGGTGTTGACACAAATGACCGCACTCATAATGAGTACAATAATAAAGACTTAGACTTGAATGTTACTTTAAATATTATAAAAACCCACCAGGTAGATAACAATAAAAAAAGGCGTGAAAGGGAGCTAAAATGAAGAATTAATTCAGATAAGTACCAAACTACCTACCTCCTTGGTCGAACGGTGACACAATTAACTTACATACAAATCAGCACAAAGAAAGTTTTGTTTCTCCTGGAGAATTAATTTTAATATTTTTTACATCAGAGTATATAACGCAATTGTTGTCGTTAGGTAGTCTGTTTATATATTCATTAATGAGAATTATGTCTTGTTTAGAAAAAAACTTCTCTCCACTATCCGATCTTTTAAAATTATTCGCATATTCAATTTGGATTGAACTCGCAAGATTGGAGTTATTAAATTCTGAATTCCTTTTAAAGTCAGTAATAAACGAGTAGAATACGTTTCCAATAAAGCTCAGTGTAATTCCAAAAATCTCAAGCAAAAACTTGGTGTGATAATTGTTTTTTTTATCACCAAAAAAGTGTGAATAATACTTTTTTCTTCCAAAAGTCATTCTTTTCTTTGAGTAATTAAAATATTCTCTTGTGTTCTTAAAATAAGGATACAAATTCCCAAGAAACTTCATTATGCTTGCTACCTCCATTAAATCTCTCAATAATATGGCTATAAAGTCAGGGAGCGAGTACCAAGGCGAGTTTTTTGAATCTACCGTGTTAAATATCGCAAACAAGAATGTTTGAGCCATTTGAATCAACATGAAGTGTCTTTTTTTGTCTAGCCTGCATCTGCATATTGCTATTTGACCGCTAGCCTTTGAATTAATGACATGCAGTTTCTTTTTTCCCAAAGATTCAAAAATATTCCTTCTTTCAGTTTCTCCTTGATGATTGTTTATTAATTTAAGCGAAGAGCCGCTATTTCTGAAGTAATTCACTGGCTCGCCAGCAACTCCTATAATATGACTACCCTTGAATACAGCACTTTTTAAAAGTTTTTTGTCCAGGAATTTCATCTTATTTTTATATTTGAAGTTGCTTCTGTTTATTAATTTAAAATTACCTTCCAAGTCTACTCCCATTGGTTCTATTTCCTCAACTTGTGATAAATAATCTGCCAATACAATGCCAAACATATTAACATAGAACTCAACCAAAATTACTCTCATTTTTTTAAATACTTTTTTCACTTCTCTTGAGTTACTCAAGCTTTTTTTTTCTATATAAATATTCGGTCCAGGCTCAAAAAAGCTATTTGTTAGTGAAAAACTCACTTCATTTTCAGCATCTATATATATTGTATGTCTGAGTCCATCAGTTATGGTATCGATGGAATTCAGCTCAATAGCAAATTTACCCTTGCATTTCAGATTTCTAACTTGCGAGATCAATACTGCAATACCCAATATTAACCTCAAATTAAATATATGCATTGTTTTTTGCCTTCTCCTATGCCTCAAATAAAATATAACAAGTTTAGTTTATTAATCAAATACTCATAAAGCTACTCAGAATTAAAACAGAATCATTACAGTATGCTGTTCTCGTTAATTAGGCTTCCTTGATTTCACTCTGTTGAAGAAATTAATAGATGTGACCTTTCTCTGTTTTGAAATTCCTGATTATGTATTATGTTACTCCCTGTGTGTTTCCGTGAACAATAAAGTAACTATTTATGTCTGACGTTCAATAACTGACTCAATTCTCTTCTATTGTTTATCAGATTTAAGTCCTTTTACATTAATCTCAATATTCCTACATTTATGCTGTTTATGCATGTCTGGCGGGAAGCGGTCGTTTACTATAAAACGAGTGGAAGTGCCTTTTAATTAAAAATGAATTTAACCAATGTAAGTGAAAGAAGGGGGAATAACAGACCATAAATTTATAAAATCAAATCTACTTGCACACATCTACAAATGGAGGAAAGGGGAAAGAAAAGCGTTCTTTCGTCTAAAAATGGGGAAAATTCCGCCTTAAATGAAAAAAGGCTTGGGTTATATGTGTTAATGGGATCAGTAGTATACATATTAACAATAAAAAACAGAGCAGAGAAAGGGTGGCTGGAACAACCGTATTCGTGGATTCTTATACTTTTCAGGGCAGGTCCACTAGGTGGGATGATTTTAATGATCCCAAATATGATCTCAAGTTTAAAAATTCAAATACAAAGTTTTTGTGAGACGATAATGATCTACCACTTAAACTCCCGTGTCAGCGATATATCCACCATGGTAAGGGATTTGTTTCCCAATTTAGACAAACAGTTTATTTTTATTGAGTACTTGAGGAAATACTTTGTAAAAGGACTCTTTTTTCTGTGTATAGGCGAAAGCATATCAGAAGTTTCAGTCAATTATTCAGAGAGCACAGATATGTTGTCACTTAGTTTGCCTTTTATATCTTCCGTTCTCCGTTCAATTGGATTCTCAATGTTTTGCATTGGAATTTTAATGGATTTTCAAAAGACAAGGAAAAGGGCATTGGCTTTTACCGCAACAATCTCCTGTTGCTTTGCTGCATGTTTTTATATCGCCACAAGACTTATTTACAATAACTTAATTTTAAGCTCAACCATTATTTACACTCAAACAGTTATGGGTAAAATTCAAAATACAAAGCTATTCTCCCTGTTTATTTCATTTGAGCTTACACTTGCAACAATGCTTTTTGTTTCGAGTGTTTTAAGAAAGTTCTTTAATGTGTATGCATCGAGCCCTTCAAAAACATCACCAATAGTAGGTAGCTTACTCATTCTAAACTCAGTTATTTTGAGGTCATTTCACACCAAAAGCACGGGTTTGCCTTATTACATTCCTTACCTTGAGATCGGTCCGCTTATTTGGGGATCCTTTATACTTATTCATTCAATTCCTCTCTACGTCAGGTACGAATCTCAGAAATACCAACCAGAAAGGATTTCTAACACGGTCCCAAATTGCAAAAAGAGTGTATGATGCCGCTTGATTTTGTTTTAATACATAATTATAAAGGATCTTTTCAATGAGTTAAATAACTATGTTATTAAAATAGCATGAAATTACAGGCATGCTTCTAAATTTAGTCATTTAGCCTAGATATTTGTTTAACTGTAATTTAAACGTATAACTGAACGTTCTATGTGTAGTTTCATATAACAGCACTCCAATCTAATATTTACCGTGCTACTTTTTCTAATGCCTGGTATCGAAGATCATAGAACCCGCCAATTTAAGTGGAATGCCTATTTAATAGCAACCAATATATATTCTAAATTTATTCTGGTATAACAAAAAGGGTTTCATTACAGTTCTATATATTGATGGCATCATGGAATTTGAAGATGGATTAGATGTACGAGAGATAACAGTTAACAATGGTGGAATATTGACAAATGAGACCTCAGATAAAAAGGAAGAATTGGAATTGGCAAAAGGTGAAAATAGCCCCAATTCAACTTCTAACAAATTTAGATCAGAATATAATGTACACTCTTCTTCTGGGATGTGTGAAAACAATGAAAACAGTGAGATTTCTGTATTAACTTCACAATTGGCATACGAAAGAAACGAGAATGAGAGGCTTCAAGAAAACATATACGGGCTCCAAGAATCGCTCGTTAAATGCAAGCAGGAATTACTGGAATACCAAAAAAGAGCCTACGATTCAGAGATTCTCTCAACACGGCACCAACACGAATACAAGCTGCTGGAGCATGAAAAATGTTCTTTGCAGGAATCACTTAGTAAACAAAAGGACGAGACAAGTATTATGGAAAATAAATTAAAAGAATTGCATGCATTAAAAAATAACAATTTAATTGAATATACGAAAAAGGTTAGTCATTTGGAAGTGTCTTGTCGTGACTTAGAGCACAAACTTTCAATAATTCAAAAAAGCAGAGACGAACTTGAAATGGAACATTCAAAAATATGTGACGAACTAAGGAGGGTTAAGTCAGAACTTGAGTTTGCTAAGGGGCACTATGAGGAGAAAATAAAGATAAAAGAAGAATCAATTAAATTGAAAGAGGAACAAATTAAACAAATTCAGGGACTTTTGGATATGAGTATTAGTACAACTCAAAATCTTGAAAATGAAATAGAACTTTACAAGAAGAATGAAGAAATAAGTTACATTAACAACTCCAAATCCAATATTGTTAGTAAAACAGTTTGTTTTGGCGAGAATTCATCTGATATTGAAGGCAGAAAGTTGACTGATGTACAAGCAGCAGAATTACTTGTAAAAATATTTGGAGAAAAATTTTTAAATAGTGTTTCTTCTTCAAATGACATTGAAAACTCAAGTGATTCAAGCAATATTGGCAGTAGAAGAGTATTAATTGATCTTCTTACCCAAATAGAGGACTATCAGCAAAATTTGGAGGAAAGCCGCAAGGAAATATACACGCTTAAAGAAGAATTGAAGGAGTGTCAATACCATTTAAAAGTAACAGTTCCGGATTTTGAGTTAACTAGACAAAAATATGAGACATTACAGGCGGAAAATAGTTTTGCAATGGAACAGCTACAATCGTTAACACAAGAAAGACGGATATTAATGCACCGAATATCCGAGTATAAAACTCTTTGGGAGCACGAGGCAAACAAGAGGGAAATATATGAAGAACAATGTAAAATGATCACTTCAAAGCTTAGTATGTTTGTTTCTAATGAAAACAATAGAGAAGAAGGCATTAATAGTGGTAAAATTAATACTGAAATTGGCAATAACAACAGTCCCTGTAATTCCAGCGGTTTATTAAGTCCCATTTCAATTACGGGAGTATACGATGATATAATTGAACAAAATACTCAGCTTAAGTTACAAATATCGAGGTTAATAGATGGAATAGAAATGGAGAGTCAAATTCAAGTTAGGAAATTGAATTCAGAAATTTCTTCATACAAGGAACAATTTTCAAAAATGAAAAAAGAGAGAGATGAGTTGGTTTCGCAGTATCAGGAATTAATAAATAAATTGGAGGACGAAAACAACTCTCTAAAAAACAAAAATTTGACCAATTTAGAGGATGGAAAAGGGAATGTGGAGAAGTTCAAGAAAGAAGACAACGATCCAAGTGGTAATATTTCAGGCACAAGTACTTTTATTAAACAATTTGGTGAAGTAACAGAAGTATGTAAATCCCTAAGCGAGAAGCTTACAAATGAGATAGAGCAATCTGCTCAATATCGTTCAGAACTTTCCAGATATAAGGCACAATGCGAATATATGGAAAACTTGTGTGAAAGAAATAGAAAAAGAATGGACGAGCTTTTCGAAGAGAGGGACCAGTTGTTTAAGCAGGTTAACGATTTAAGAAAGACTGAAGATTCAAAGGAATCCGAGTTAAATAGTTACAAAGAGAAAGTCTTAATTAGGGAGTCAGAAATAATGGATATAAAGAGGGAAAACGACTACCTTAAAAACAACATATCTAATTTAAACAACTGCATTTCTGGGTTGAAAAACGAAATAGAGTTATCAATAAAACAAAGAAACCAGGACAATGCACTACAGAGGGACATAATAAGTCAACTACAAGGCGAGCTAGAGGGGAAGTATGCCGAAATAAACAGTATGAGAAAGTCTCAAGACTTAATACTACAAAGAGAGTTTGATGAGTCTCAAAGACTTAGACAACAGTTAAAAGGCGAATACAATAAATATCACGATTTGGAGGTTAGATATAAGGAAATACAATTGGAGAAGGAGAATCTGGATAAAAGGAATACTGAACTTGAGGAAAAGCTAAGTAATAATGCACTTGTTTTCAGTACAATTGAAAATGGTGGAATTTCAAATAGCAAAGAAAGTAACGTTACAATAGAAGATGAAAATGAGAGAGAGGACATAAATAGCATAAAGTCTTCGCTTGAAGAAAGCAGGAAACTTCAAAATTACTGGAAGGATCTCGTTCATTCAACTGAGAAGCAACTAGAGAACAAAATGGAGGAACTTAACGAATTAAGAAACAGAGAGGAGATATTAAAAATAGAACTACAAGAGAAGATTGAACTAATAAATAAGATTGAGGAGGACAACAAGAAAGAACAGGAAAGGCTGAATGAAAATATTAAAACAATGACACTAAGAATTTCTTCAGTAGATGAGGAGATTCTAAAAAGGGAGTCTGATTTAAGGGATAACCTTTCAAAGGCAAGCGAGGAGAATTCGATATTAAAAAAGGAGATTCAAGAGAGTAAACAAATTGAGCACGATTTGAGGAGTCAGTACCAGAATATAGTAAGAATGCACAGTGTTGATATAGAAAGACTGCAAAATTCAAGCAAGCAATGCTCGGAACTCAGGGAGGAGATTAAGAAAATAATCAACGATTCGAAAAAGACGGAAAACGAGAATACAAATCTGATAATGGAAATGCAAAATGATATAAATCAACTAAGACGTCAGCTTGAACTATCTATACAAAAATATGAGTCAGTTAAACTTGACAGTGAGAACTACAGAGATCTGTTGATAAAATTGAGAAATGACAAAAAACTCCCCCAAGATTACGAGAGGTTACTGGAAAGCGAGCTTCCTTCCGAGATTAACGTTGAAAAAGAGGATAAAGCAACTACATTAGTTCACTCTTCTAACATTGGAGTAAATTCTTCAAGTTCTGCGTCCTTCTTATTAATGAGGAAGGTTCAAGCCTTAACAAGTAACTTGGAAGAATTGGACACGAAATTAAACGAGTCAAGCATTGAAATTCAGCGTCTGAGTTTTGAGAAGAAGTCTTTAAGAGATGAAAATGAATTTTTGCAAAAAAGGCTTGCAGAGGAGTTGGAGAAAGTTACCGAATTTGCAACCAAGGCAGAAAGTAACGAAAACACACTAATTAGGCTTGGAGAACTGGTAACATTGAGAGAAACAAATGACAGATTGAGGAAAGAATTGATTAATGCTACAGAAAGATACACAAGTGTGGAAAAGAAATTTGAGTCTGAAACAAGGTCAATTGATCCCCTAAAGTGTGAGATAAGGAAGTTAAATGCAGAGATAGAGGAACTTAAATCACAGTGTGAAGAAAAGTCAGTGTTGAGTAAGACATGGGAAGAACAATATAACAGAATATTAATAAGCTATGACAACATTAATCCAGATGATATAAACAAGATGAAGGATGAAATAAATAAATTAAAGTCGCTGAATGAGGGTTTGAAAAACACTATAGAGACTAAAAATAAGGAGTATGACAAACTACAGTCTGAAAAACAAAGTGAACATGTTAGTACCGAGGAGCTGCAGTTGACGAGACAACAAATGGAACAGCTCAGAAAAGTATACATGAGCACAAATCAAAAACTCAAAGAGGAAAGGAACAAAAATACAAAACTGGAGAACGAAATAAAAAAATTAGGCAGCGTCTCGGCAGATATCTCGAACAATCCCAATACAAACAAGTTGAATAATAACGATATCAAAAATTTTACACAAGCTACAAATAATCTAGTTAATTTAGTGTTAAAACTCACAAAATTCTCACTATTAAGGCTTGAACTAGACAAAAATAAGTCTCTTAGTGCAAAAGAATGCATTGATGATGTCAGTGAAGATGTAACACCACTAAAAAAGAGACCTATTTCAATTAGTGTCGATAAACATAGTATAAAGAATGATAACACCCCCCCTAACAATCAAAGTAATTTACATTGAGTACTAGTAATTAAAATTATTCTCCTTTCACACAAATTTCTGTGAATGACTTATATTTTACTTGATTCTCTTTTATTCTTAATGTCCCATGGGTAATATACGAATACAAATCAGTTAGTCGATTTGTTCACATACAAGCTTTCTCAAACATTTTATTTAAAGAATATATCACTCATTCCTTATTAAAAACATAAACATTCATATTTAAACGAAATTTGCTAAGGCAAATAGGAACCGGAAGATTTAAGTCACTAAGCTCCTAACCCCTCAAACATCTCCAAGAGTTTGGAGTCCAACGATTCAATCTCATTGAAATTGCTGTTTATTTCAGAAAAAACATTATTGCTACCAACTCTATTATAATCCTGTAGGTCTTCATTTAAAAATTGATTATTAAGGAAAATGCCAAAATTTGATCCCGAATGAATTTCAGCATAACTGTTATTAAAATTCACGACTCCAACATTATTATGTTTCTCTTGGGTGTTAAAAGGAAGTTCCCACAAACGATCTCTCCCAACAACGCAATCTTTTGAAACATGACCCTGATAATTAAATGGTGTTTGAGTCAAAGTACCTTTTAAATTATCCGGAGAATTAACATTTAAATTCAATGGGTGACTGTAATTGATATTTAAACCCAAACGATGGTTGTTTCTCTCTGCAACAAAAGCAGAATTTCTGTTTACAGTGCTGTTTTGATAACCATTAGACCAAATGTTATCATTTGTCTGATTTTGAATTCTAAATAAGGTGATGTTACTTCCGTTGTTAGATGAGTTATTACTATGAAAAAATGGCGACTTATTTTTACCAATAGTTTTACCTCCATAATTATTATCACGCTCAAATTTCCTAACCCCAATATTGCCGACAAAAAGTAAATTATTTGCAGTTCTATTCCAAATTTCTTGTTGATCTGAAAATTTATTGTAATTTGTCACGCATTGGTGATTATGATGATTTCTTCTTTGGTTACAATGTTTACCTTGGAGACGGTAATTATATGCATTTGGATTACTGCATCTGAAATCACTCCCAGATCTGTACATTTTGTTCAAATCCAAATCTCGTCTCGCATTATTAATTCCCCATTCGTTATTGAAATTATTTCTGCTTCTGATGTTAAAATTGACATTAGAAAAATTAATTTGTTTCGAATTGATCTTGTTGGAATAATTGTTACGATTATCGTAAATGCTATTTGAGTTGCTTTGGTTCGTTCTTTGAGTATTTATTGAATCATTTATGAATTCATATCCTCGGTTAAAATTGATGTTAGAATTTCCCTTGTTAAAATTCAAATTAGAATGAGACCTGTTACTTTTGTTACTAGATGTGTCGTCAGTGCTGTTATTCGATGATATTGTGGAAAATGAAGACTGTGGACGAGAAAGGGGATTGTATGAATTGTCAAGGTTGTTATTTGAGGGCGATAAAACTGCCTTGTTGGTAAAAACACCACCAAATCTATTATTTTTGTGCTCCTTATTACAATCACTCACTTCGCATTCACTATTAACGGATGCAATTGAATTGGAAACATTGCTTTCGGAAAAATCATCGTCGGACTCTTCATCTGAGGAGATAAATCCAACATTGTTTACCGAAGATTGGATAATAGTATCTAACTCCAACACTCCCGTGAGTAAGCTCCTATTTTCGTATTCTTTAATAAATAATTTAATTAATTTATTTTCAACTTGAAGACTTTCTGGATTTCTGCTCCACTTCATATGACATACCGGACAGTTCTTGAAAGGCTTGTTTCTTATCTTCTTAAAACTCATTCGATTTTCACACTTTTCTCCAACTAAAGTTGGTTGTTTTTTATCCTCTTCTTTGTTATCTGATTTGAAGGAGTAAAAGTCAAATGAACAATCATCAATAAGTGGATGTCCCTCATTAACATTATGTTTACAATTATTGTTATCATCCTCATTATTAGAATCGCTTACATCATCAATTTTTTTGAAATCATCAATAATTAGTGTCTCTTTAACACTCGTAATGCATTTCCAACAAAGTATATGGTTACAAATACTTTTAATTGGTTCAGATGTTTTCTTGTTGCATTTTTGACATATTTCTGAAAACATATCCTTTTTGAACACTTTAACCATGAGGTTTCTAAAATTTTTGTTTAGATACTCAAGAGTTAATCCCCTATAGAATTCATGGTTGTTTAACAGTGAATATGCATCAATAGGATTTTTCACAAATCTGTTATGTGATATTTTATTTTTTCTCTTTTTAAGTACTTTAATTACAGCTATACTGTTCCAAATAATGTATGATCTCAGCTTTGCTAATTTTCCACAACATTCAAGTAAATTGTGTAACCAATCAACAAATTTTCTTTCATTAGCTAATTCAAAATCTGGATTTATTAGGGATGACAACGACGATATAAACATTGAAGACAAATTGTTTGTATCATCAACTCTGTTGCTTAACTTCATATTTGAATATGCCACATTCGATTGTGATGTCATAGACATACTCCATATATCCCTAGATATAATACACATTAAATCCCTAATGTAATTTATGTCCCTGTTGTACATTGAATCCATTCTGTTCATATCTCTTAATAAAATGTCCTTGAATATCAAATCATATCTTTGAGCCTCGACAAAGTTCTTCTTTTCCTCTTGTTCAAAAACCCATCTTATTTTTCTAATGAGCAATTTATAATTCAAATATCTAGTTCCCCTATTGTTTCTTGCTTGTACCTGGATACCTTTTGAGAATTTTATTATTTCCATACCAGTTTCGGAAATCCTGACATTAGACTTCATAGTTATATTATATTCACAATAATACTTCAATTCCAATTTATAAACTGCAAAAACACATGTGTCTACTAATTTTGGGCTCTTAAATTAAAACTGAACGTAAACATGTAACAACAACGATCGAATACAATCTAATTAATATACTTATAGCCTCTGTATAAATATATAATATACCTCAATAAGATCACCTGCTGTTATCCGTACGAACATGAGAATAGAAATTTGAATATTAATTCATCCTCGAAAATAAGGAATGGCGTTCACCAAAAACCCAATTCTCAACCAATCCGACTCTCAAAAACTATATCCATGAATAGGTAATATTTAACCACGACAATAATGTCGTTTTGAGTTAATTATAATGGCAAGGGTATTATCCCAGGAAAAAGAAACAAGTATTTACAATATCACATAAATATAAATAAAATAATTCTAGTTGATTTTTTTAATCTGGTACCAAATAGAAATGATTGTGAATTATTTTCAAGCAACTTGAAAATAGTTTTCAAGGCTTTCTTAAAAATAATTTATATATATTTATATATTAGTTTATTTCGTATATATTTTTTTAAGTCTCGTTTAGACAAGAATTAGTAATTTACTTACAATTTATTTCTGACATTATTCATACCTTATTAGTATCCTTGATAGTTAATTTAATAGTATAGGATTTAGGCGCCTAGGCGCGTGAATTAAAACCTTATTCATTACTCTTTGCTTCAAATATAACTCGAGACAAAACAAAGATAATGTGTCTTTTTGATGTTAGCATCAGTCGTCTTACAAATTAAGTCTCAAATTTCTCAGAAATGACAAAACTTATTTTAGTGATAAAAAAGGTAGAATTTGACAGGAATATATATTTAACATCCGCGTTTTTTCACTGAGAATGTCGTGTTTTACATCTTAATATAAAAACATATTTGAAAAGGGTGCTATGATATAGAAAAATAACCTAGATGTCTTATGGATGGCCTGCCGTGGGGGCAGTTCCAGGGTGAGTTTAAGGTACTCATTCTCCTCACAATGGTCTTCATTTTGTGCATATTTAGGTCATCTCCGATCATTACTGCCGTTCTACATGCTCTAAAATACATTAATTTTATAAGTTAGTAAATTGGGGAAATACGCGATTAAAAGAAACTTACTTTGATGCTAGTATAGACCATATCTTTTTTGGCCTTGGGATTGTATTCAGTGGACACCACAAGACTGTGTCTTTAGCGTTGTTCTCATCCGAGACAGTTATCGAGTCCTCCTTCTCTTTATCTGGGTCTTCTTTGGTTTTCTCATAGGCACTTGAAATACTCAGAATTTCGTCCTTTATGGACATTTTTGTCCTGTACTTCCCTATTTGAGAAAGTAAATCCAAAAAGTCTAGTTGCTTTAGTGGGATTCCGAATATCACTGGTAGGTGCGTTAACTGAACCCTCATTCCAAGATCCAAATTGTTATTGAAAATAAGTTTGAACCCATTGTCCTCAAAAATACTTCTGTAGTTAAGTACAATCTGTTCTTGAGAAGGCGTTAGTCTTATTGACAATGGCGAAATGAGCTTTTGAGTCTGCAAGTGGCCAAAATCTTTATTCAAGCTCTCAAAACGCGCCTTTTCGTCTGATGCATGCTGATCAATAATAAATATATGCAATGATTTTGATTCACAAATATATAATTTTGTTAAAATAAAACCTCTATTAAATTGACCGATAATCTCTAGGTCACTAAACAATTTTTTCTCAAAATTAAAACTTTTCACCTGGTCTTTTTGTGAGCTGAAGTTGTTATTTTCGTTAATATTAATGGAATTTGTAATATCATCATTTATTTGGAAATCAGTCGGGGATACTTTCTTTTCTTTAAAGCTATTAATTATTTTTCTTTTACTCACTTCGTCCCATATTTTCTCCTGACTTGGGACGCAGTATTTATATTCCAATACACAAGGAGTTGGAATGTTAAAATTTAGTTTAATCTTAACCTTTTTACCCTTTTGTCTAGATGTATTCGTTGAATTAAAAGATTCGGGTTTGTATTCTCTAACCTGTGTTTTATTATTCTCATCTTTTTCCTTTATTTTAGCGGATTTACTTGCTCTTAGTGAGGCGTTATTAACCAAGTCATTCTGAGTGTCTGTAGTTAGCTCAACACTTTTGCGGGTATTATTTGAACTAAGTACAGGTGAATCATTGGAATTTAGGTTTTCTGTGTTAGATGTTACAACAGAATCTGAATAAACTTCGCTTCTTGTTTTTTTAATTTCGTGGTTTGTAATGTCCAATAGCTGTCTTTTTTTATCTGTGGGGATTTCGTTAATATTATTGGACAAATCTTCTGACCTATTACAAATTGGGACGCTCTTCTGATATGAATCCAGCAAAAAGTGTTGAATATTTTCCAGCAGAATGTCCTCGACCATTGATGGAAGCATTATTGTTCTTTTATTTGGTGTAACATTTATATCCAACAATAGTGGAGGCAAGGTTATATTGATAACAAAAACGGGATAAAGTTTTTTGTTAGTGAATGAAGAAAGACTTGAATATACAGAAAATATCGAGCGTGAAATTCGTTTTATTGGATCTATTGGCCTTTTATTCATTGTAAACAATTGATGATCGGGGTAAGGACGACCTTTATTTATCGCTGAAATAAATCCGGTTATAGACCAGTTCCCACCTATCTTATCCTCTTCTGTGTTATTAATATTTGGTATAAATATTTCACCACTTAAATTAAACTCAAGTGAATTATCCAGAACAGACCTTCCCCATAAATATTTAGCGACATCCTTTTGAGTGCTTTTTCCTCTTGTAATTAATAATTCATTTTTTTGTTGAAAAGTTTGTTGGTTTATGTTAACATCTGTTAACTTAGAATTGATTTTTTCTCTCTCAGAATCGGATAGTATTCTATTTGTTACGAAAAACCTTATGTTCGGGTAACAAATTGCATATTCCTCCAGCATAACAATTAATGACTTCAATTGCTGTTTAATGTTTCTCAAAAAGTGCTTTCTTCTCGAAACATATGGGGTAAATAAACCTGTTATCTTTACTCTAGTTCCTGTTTTTCCTTGAAAATTGTACTTTTCATGATCGTCCAAATCGGTCTTAATTAATTTGCATTTTTGGAAGGTCAATACTTTTGTTTTCCCTTCATCTATATTAGAATCATCATTGTTTCTTGAAAAAGGTAGAGTATGTATTTCAATAGTTTCGCAACTATTTATGATCGAATTCAACCCCTCTCCGCGAAATCCAAGTGTTTCTAATGACAAATTAATATTATCAAAGTTCTCAAGTTTTGAAGTGTTTCCCCTCTCG
This sequence comes from Cryptosporidium ryanae, assembly GCF_009792415.1. Classification (NCBI taxonomy): domain Eukaryota; phylum Apicomplexa; class Conoidasida; order Eucoccidiorida; family Cryptosporidiidae; genus Cryptosporidium; species Cryptosporidium ryanae. Next base: position 154,132 of record NW_027125542.1, read on the forward strand.
CCAATGAGATCTAGATCCTCTATTCCAACACCGTTATCTATTAACTCAATAGTTGATGCTCCGTTGTCAGACAAGGAAATGAATATTTCTGTGCACCCTGCATCTATTGAGTTATCTATTAATTCTTTTATAGAGTCTTTTAACTCAGTTATCACTTGTTGGCTGCAAATACGGTCCTGGTCTTCCTTATTAAGCCTCCTTAACATCTATTTTAATCAATGTAAAATAAGAGCATTTATAAAGAATTACCATTTAATGCCTTATACCTTTGGGGCCTTTCACCATCACTTGTGTTTTTTTGTCCATATTGGCGCGTAATGTGGGTTTCGTGTTTTTTCAGTTTAATTGTATTTTGAAGTCTGTATTGCATAGAAAAAAAGTAAATAGATATATGTTCTATCACAAAAAAAAATAAACAGATAACATATATTTAAAATAAATGTTAACAGTTTTTTGAAGATTTCATTTGTGTGTATATCTCTTTCCTGACTTCAAGTCAACGGTTTATTGTGGACAAGTATTCGTAAAAAAGAAATGATGGTGAAAAAGGAACGAACAAATATGGGTAAGGGAGTTACTGAGAAAGAGTATTCGAGTTACTACACCTCTCTTTTCGGTAAATTTGAAAATTCTCCGAGCGTAAACACAGGTAAATTTGATCATACTCAAACAATGAAGAGTGTTTCATCAAGAGAGTATTTTGACGAAAATATAGATAGCAATATGGTCATCCTAAACGTTTACGACCTCGATTCTTTTAGTGGAAAAATAAATAAATTCACAAGAGCATTAGACATTGGAGCCTTTCACGCAGGAGTCGAGGTATACGGGATTGAGTATTGTTTTGGCTCTACTAATGATGGAACTACAGGGATAACATCAAACCTGCCGAGAAGGCATCCAATACACATTTATAGAGAAAGCATCAAAATGGGAAGGACTAACTTCACGAGAGGTGAGGTTAAAAGGATAATAAACAACATGAAGTCAATTTGGCCCGGGTCAGAGTACAATATTTTTCGCAGAAATTGCCTAACATTTGCGGAAGAATTATGCAAAACTCTGAACGTCGGAGGAATACCTAATTTTGTTAAGTTGCTTCCTGAATTACTGTGTCAAGCAGGTGACGGCTTGGATAAGGCAGCGCAACACCTCGTCACAATATTTGATAAGGTTACAGCGACTTGTTCAAACTTGACAGCTTTTGAGGCTAATAAAGGTGATAGGAAACATTATTCTGTTGATAGCCGTCAAGTAACTGAATCTACTGTTGGAACAATCAGTGACTTAAGAAATACACTCCAATGAGTTCCCATTAAAATATAGGCGCCAAGTAGTGTAGTTTATACTATTTAAGTGGAAGATAACAATTTCCCTATTAGGAAGTAGAACTAATGTAAAAAAAGCGAAGAAGCAGGTAGATTCATACATTGAATATATGATTGAATAACTTGTGTTTTGATTAGTTTGTAGATTTTCTTTTTTCACTTTGACTTATATTGGGTGGGAAAGTAAAATATCATCTCCCGCTGGTATTTGAAAACCAGACATCTGGAGTATGTACAGTTTTTAAGAGTGTTAAGTAAATAAAAAAAAAGTTTGATTGAAAAATAAATTTTGATATATAAGGAACTGTTAAATTTGTGATTGCTTTAATCTTCTTAAAATGTTGAAATCAATCCGAAAGGTAAGTTTGTGTTCTTTTATCTCTCTAGGGTACAACTAACTGGAGCAATTACAGTTTTTCAGCACAAAAAAGATAGCGAACGATCCTTTAGAGTCGTTGACTGGAGAGCTGGACAATGTTTTAAAGTTTGCAAAAAGGATGCAAACAGCCGTTGACAAAAGTATTTGCGGAGTTAATTCAATTAACTACTCGAGAGACTCGATTTTGAATGGAATAAGTTGTTTATTCCCCCAGGAAACAATAGAATACGGAAGTTTAATGAATACGGTTGAGTGTTTAGGTGGACTTTCCACGGCGAGAGAACACTTCATTAGTGATTGTGACCAAGTTAAGATTTTGATTCAAGAGATGGTACTTAATGTTAACAGTATTCAGAAAAGATTGGTTAAAAGAAGAATAGCGTATTCCGAGAGAATACATTATGAAAAGAAATTAAAAAAAAGGCAACAAAGAATGAACTCCGGAAAGAGCGTTTCTTTAAGTGATAATGCGAAGTTGGATCGTACGCAGAGAAAATGTGGCGATGCCTTGGATGAGTTTACAAGAATAGATGATGACGTTCAACATGAACTACAACAATTTTTAACTAGAAATCATGAAATGGCAACGAACGTTATCTCAAAGTTCAATCTTGCTATTGGTAGTTACTTTTCGTTTGTATTCTCCCACTACGATAATTCAACAAATGTCGGAGTTCCAACAAACAATTTAATTATTCCAGACCAGTTGTCAGTAACTAACACCAATACAGTAACAAACTCAAATAGCAATTTGAATTCAACCCCAATGCAGACTGGGTCAAGTTGTCAACTTAACCTCAGCTCTTCAGCAAGCAATATCGTGAGCCACAAGATAGACAGTGGCGAAGCACTTACAAGACCAAATTCCACCTCCACATTAAAGAAATCTGAATCCGGATGTTTCAACGGCGTTGAATTTGCATCTAGGAGGCAAATTAAGAATCTGCAGCAAGGGAGTGGTTCTATGGAGATGAGCTCATCAAATGCATAATTACCGTTTCCTTTTAGTTTTTTGTTCTGAATGTCACCTATTTACTAGCTGTTTTGCTCAATTTGTCTCATCTGTTGACATTTTAGTGATAGTAGTTCCCTTATTTGTGATAACACTGATTTTTTGAACCATCCCGATTCCTTTGTACATGATTCAAGAGGCTGTGCCTCGTTAATTAGTTTCCTAATGTGACTGTCTTCTATATTGCAAAGCTGGTACAACTGGGAACCACGTTTTGGTGGGACCTTAAATTGCCAATCAGATGGAGATTCACCAGTATCTTCTTCAGTTTTATTTATAATTCCTATTTTCTTGTCCTTCATAACTTTTCTTAAATATGGGTCTCTAAAGTCCAAGGTTTGGTATATTCTAGACTCAGGATCAGTTCTAGGGTCGTATCCTAATCTGCACAAACATGCTCTCCAGGGACCGTCACTTATGTTATAACAAACTTGTGTAAACAATAGCTTCTTTTTCCAAGACGATATTTCAGACGATATTTTCGATTCAATAACTGGTCTCAACCATAAAGGTTGTTCGTTAAATAGTTTTTTTATTACACCCAGTGCGTTCTTATCCAAATTTATAGAGCTTGAAATTTTAAGTGGGGAGTTTGGAATTGTTATATCTGAGTACTTTGCTACAGGTGTCCAATATTGAGTATTTTCAGTTTTCTCTTCCACCTCCTCTGATTCATTTTGATCAACGGTTTCATTTAATGTTGTACTCATGTTTGAAGTCCACTTTATGTTAACAGGATGGGTAACTCTTGAAAACACTGCTGGTGGGATAAATGCTGTTTCCGGTATTTCTTCATTCAAATGCTCATGAATTGTTTTCTTTTCCCTAAAGTCGCTTGGAGGAATGAAGTAAAAATCTGCCATCTGTGTGAACTGGTGAATTAGTGAAACATTCCCTAAAACTCTCCATTGAATATTTCCATCTCTATATTTAAGTTTTTTAAGCAGTATACCAGACCTTTTCATAAAGTCAGAACATATTGGTCTTGTATACGGATCGTCAGGACAAAATGAAAGCTTTATTGATTTACGACTACAAATAGATTCCTCAATTCCATCTAGGCCTCCCAGGGCTTTAATGGCGTTCTCTGGGTTACTTACAGTTCCAGGAATCTCAACACAAACTGTAGTCACGTTAGGAATTTTCAACATTTTATTAGTCTAATTGCAAGCGCTCGGCGGGAATTTGTCCTTTTTTTTTTCCTCAAACCGGTTTTTCATGCCTTCAAAAAAAGTACTTGTTTATTATATAGTATCAAATACAGAAAAAACAAAGTGAGAGCAAAGAGGTATAGCAATGAATGATTTCTACATTAAACAAATAGTATTACATTCAGTCAAAAAGAAGCGTTAGAAGCATATTAAAGCGAGTACCATATCGTTAAACAAGAAAAACTAAATGCATACGGAGCAAAGTATTACATGTTCTCACTCCGCATACAACCGGCATGCAATAATTATGCCATAAATATTTATAAAAACGAATTCACATGTAAATATTATTTGTTTTAGCGCCACAATTGCCCCACCCTACGTCTGTAATTTAGATCTCTACAAATTATTAGAATATAAGAATAAAAGAAAATATAAATAGCTTTGGTGGTATAGCGGTATATTTATCAAAATGGCTGAGAAAAAAGCAGTTATTAAGAATGCAGACATGTCTGATGATATGCAGCAAGATGCTATTGCATGTGCAGCTGCGGCATTAGAGCGTCACAATGTGGAAAAGGACATCGCTGCTTATATAAAAAAGGAGTTTGACAGAAAATACAATCCAACTTGGCATTGTGTTGTTGGGAGAAATTTTGGATCGTACGTAACACACGAAACAAGACATTTTATTTATTTTTATATAGGGCAAATAGCCGTCTTGCTTTTTAAATCTGGATGATAATAAATACAGAAGAAAGCGAGCAACAGAATATAGTATAGTCTGATTAAGGTTTCAAATTAATATTATTGATTTAAAGTGACTGAATTAATCTTACAGAGCCAACAAAAAAAAATATTAAAGAAGTTTTTAATAAATATAGATATATTGTATAAAAAGAAATACACTATGAATCCACAGGTTTAATACCTTCAATAGAATGAAAAATAACCGAAGACTTTTTTTTACCAGATATGTCCTTTGTTTCTGTGTTTTCTTTAAATGAACTTTCGAACAGTTCACAACAAGAGGAAATGAGAACTGGCAGGCTCGGATGAAATTTCATTGAAGAGATGCCTTCTTTACATATACGGATGGGGTTTATTTCTGAGTCAACAATTTGGAAGTTTGAGTTCCTCCAAAGTCTTTTTTTAGCCTTAGTATCCCATAGAAAAACTCCACCATCACTGCCTCCAGTGGCCAACATATTTGAGTACTGTTTATGAAAACAGACGGAATTAACGGGGTATATTACTTCTGTCATTTTAGCATTGTCCTTTACTCTGTGACATTTAAATGCGTAATTATCTATAGGGTTCTCTTTGTTGTTTATCTCACCTTTCAACGCATTTTCCACTGTAGTTATCTGCACTCGGCCTTCAATAGAACTCGTCGCGAATACGTCCTTGTGCTTGTTTGCGTCTATATCCCTAAGTTGGTATTTCATAAAATTGGGAACTTCTGTTTTCTCTGTTTCTACAGTGGAAGACAGCTTTTTGATGTTTATAATGTTCATGTTTTTAAATGAATCGCCTACCAAAAGCCATTCGTCGCTGAAAGTATGATCCATACAAAAAACCTTGCCCTTAACTTCTATTTTTGATATAACTGAATTTGATTCATTCGCTCTTATATCAGTGAGAATAACTGAACCGTCCCAGCTGCCGCTAACAACCATTGAATGGCTCTCGACAATACTCAAACATCTTACCGGAGCAGAGTGTTTAACGATACTTGTGGGTTCACTACTATTCTGATTTATATCTATGATATCAACGCCATTATTAAATCCACCCAAAAAAAGGGTGTTTGAATTAAAGAACTTGCAGGATAAATAAACTTGTTCATTTGAAATGTTATAAACACATTTCCCTGTTGGAAAGTAATTTTCTAAAGAGTTTGGCAATTTATTGCCTCTTGTCTCGTACAAATGGTTTTCTCCACTCTTATATTTGGAGTTTATTTGTGGGTTGTAAATTCTCACACTTTTGTCCCATGAAGTTAGTGCCAGTATGCAGTCATCATTTTCTGAACCAAAGGCACTATTATTCTGAAAACAAGCAATATCTATTGAACAAATTGGGTCCTCCGGACATTCTGAGAGATAGTAGTTTTTCATTTCTAAGGGAGTTCCCTTACTACTATTTATTATCGTTGAAGTTGAAGTTGAGATATGTGTTTCATTAAAAAATTTATTATTGCTCAACTAGGCGGCTTGGATAATTTGTTTCGAAAACAAGGAATTCTGTGAGTTCTCTTTCCTGGCTTATCACAAATACAACTGTTCGGTTGTTTTAGATTATACTTCGATATTTTAGCTGCTATTTTACTAATGGAGGAGGCTCAGGAAATATTTAGAAGGGCTGAGAAGGCAAGTAGAGGGTCTTCTGGTTTCCTCTCGTCCTTTTTTTCAGGGGGGCCAGATTATGATAATGCTATTCAACTTTATTTAGAGTCGGGAAACAAGTACAAAATGTTAAAGTCTTGGGTAGAAAGTTGCGAGTGTTTTAACAGAGCAGCTGACCTTTCGCTAAAGCAAAATGATTTTATAGGTGCGTCTAACTATTATACAGAATGTGGAAATATAATGAAGAGAACAAATTTGCAAAAGTCCATACCCTATTATTTGAAGGCAGTCGAATTGTATAATAAGAGTGGAAGATTCAGTCAGAGTGGGAAACTATTTAAGGATATTGCTGAGTCATTAGAGAATGAATATCGGTATGAGGAGTCCTGTGAATATTACAAAAAGGCAGCAGACTTATTTGATATGGATGAATATAGAAAATCCGCATATTCATCATGCATACTTAAATACGCCGATATTGTCTCGCTCTGTGTGAGTGAACAAAACGATGCTAGTAATTTGTCCACAGATAAGCTGTATGAATCAATGAAAATTTACGAGGAAGAGGCTAAGAAAGCTCTAGGAAATTCCTTGATTAAATATAATGCGAAGGAATATTTATTTAAGTCATTTCTTATAGTCCTGTCTTTAGATGACCCTGTTGATGCACAAATCAAGTTTGATAAATATTCCAACATTGACCAAAGTTTTCGAGGGTCGCAACAAGGAAAGCTTTGTAGCTCAATTTTAGGAATTCTTGAGAAAAAACAAAAACCATCGGATGAACAGGAAGACAGTTTATACAGGAACAGCCTTGTTGAGGAATTTACGCAAGTAATAGAAGAGTACAATTCAATCTATCCATTTGATGACTGGAAGGTTCACTTTCTCTCTATTGTTAAGAAAAACCTCAGTAAAGTGAATATAAACATAACAGAGAAGACTGAAAACAATGAATTCGACTTAACTTAAAGAATTAGTTTATATAGGTGCGTAATCTATTCTAATTCCTAATTGTATTCTTTCAAATATATCGGTTTCTTGGTGTTTCAACGGAACTGAGAATAATAGGGATAAATTGGCAAAGTTAATTGGAAAAGATACCCCAATCCCCGTTGATGCTCTAATAGTTCGTTTGAAGTTCTCTAATATTTTATTTTTATCACTGAAGTTACAATTATTCATTGATATTGTATTGTTCCCATTTATTATTGTTGCAGCATTAACATATGATATTAAGTTAGGTTCGATGCTAAAGCCGTATTTATTCATATTCAATGGATACTGTAGAGTTAATTCACCAGATAAGTATCCGTTACTTCCAACATACATGTCTTTAGGTTTGCTGTTTAAATCCTTATTTAAATCAACGCCCTCTTTTAAACATGGACCTACTGAGCCGGAGGCAAATCCCATTAGACACTTGTGAAATCCACTATTTCCACCAAGAAAAAAACGGTCATGTATCGTTGTTTTAAGTTCAAATTTTCCCTTCGAGAAGTTTGGCAACAAGATTCCCAGTCCCAGGCTAAGATTTAAACATAGATTGCTAAGGAAAAAGGGCCTTTTTATGTGTCTTTTTAACGTTGATCTCCATTTTTGAAATGCCTCAATTTTAATAAACTTGACATCACTGTTGAAACCTGCATATTCAATACTAAGTTGACTTAATGTGTCGCTTTCGGTTCCATCTTTACTTTCAATGAATTTCTTCCGAGCCTTGTTCCACGAGTAGCCAATACTGTTTTTCAAAGTCCTTATTGGTGCTTTCTCGATTATATAGTGGTTTTTATTGTCGATTATATTTGCATGTGTTCCCCTTATACTAGATTCTAAAGAAAGACTGTTAACACCGAGTTTATCAGAAAATTTTAATTTACTACCGAAATAATTGTTCGCATAAGGAGGCGTACTTCTGTCGTCAACTTTGTTATTAAATATACAGTAACTCATATTGACGTCTGAATTAAGCAACATAGGAGTAAATAAGCCTAAATTGAATTCTCTTGATCTTCTCCCAAAAGTCTCCAAAGTTAACCTAGTAGAACTTAAAGTTCCAAGCAAATTTGGGATAAACGCGGATAGTTCAAAACCGACTTTTCCCTGTTTATTAATTGTACTTCCTACAGAACATTTTATTTTACTCTCTACAAGTTTGAAAGTCACATCAACCTCCGAATCCCCATTTTTCGTATTCAATATCGGTATTACCGAGGAAAAGGAATCTAAGGAAGAAAGTTCTTTATGAATACTATCAACTTTTTCGATAAGTTTGTTAAAATTATTCTCTCTTAAAATTGTTTCCCTATATTTTCTAAAGTATTCAGGATCTAATATTTAACAGCAAGTTAGAAGGAACCAATAGCAGAAACAGAGAAATGAACTTACTAGTTTGGCATATCCCATCAAATTTAACACCAGTGCATCTTATAGAACGATTGTATCCAGCATTCCTACTCTCGTTATCCATTTTTCTCTTAGTACTAATTAAAGACGATTATGACTTTCGGCGCCAGGAGCCTGTAAGGGTACAATTGCTCACTTGAAAACAAAAATGACCAAATATGTTGACTTTTTGATAGAGGTATGTTTTGCTTAACGTATAAAATATGAGCATGTAAATCTGGTTAATTATAACGTTTTTCAATAGAAACACTACAAATCAAGGTCTTTTGGGAATACTATAATACTAACGCACTTGAACGGGTACGTTTACAAATATTAATTTGAATAAAATTCAGCTCTAAACTGAATGCCTAATGTTGAGTTTAGAATATCTATTATTTGTTTGCAGCTAGAAAATAGAAGCAGTGCATTGAAGTGCATTAATTTTATGGACGCAATACTTGTTAATTCGAATGAAAATGGAATCTTAAAAGAAAAAATACAAATACAAGCAGGCGAACCATTGTGCAAAGTCATTTTTAGTGACGATTCGGAGGAGGTGATATGTAGTCATATAAATGGAGATTTAATCGAAATCAATTTTAACACAAAAAATTCATTCGAGAAATGCAGGTCTTTTTCCTGGATTGGAATATTGAGTAATTCCAGATATTAGTTATAATTTACTTATATTCATTAAATTGTTTTGATATGTGAAGAAGTGATCCTCATCAGTTGGTCTTGTAGTTGCCTTTTGCAATTCTCCATATATAACTTTTGCATCAAATTTGCTATCATTTAATCTTCCCAATCTTATCATAGCTTCGTTCTTTTCTTTATAGTCCTTTTTAATTATTGGATTAGGCAAGTCGGTTTTTTTGTCCCAAGTCACCCTCCCTTGAAATAGAGTCACGTGGAAACCCTCTGTTGCCTTTAATTTTGTTTCATGATCATGACTAAACTCACTGGTTACGTACTTAATGAGATCATTCATATTTGTGAATCCTAACAACTTGGGTCCAGTTTCGTACCTGGAAGATGCGTCAAACAAACAAAAAATATTGTTGTCTTCATTGTCCATAGATTTAGTATAAAATGCAAAACACCTTCCTCTGCAGATTATTGCCAACATTGAGTATTTAGTTGAATCGAAATTAAGTATTTCATTGAATGCTTCTTCTACAGTTACAGATAGGCCATCCCTAAATAGTTTTAGTAACTGGAGATCGGGATTAGATTTGTATTCTCTAATCAAATCTACATTTTCACTCTTATTTTTAGAGACTTCAAAGATTTTCCTTATTGTTCGTTCGCTAACTACTGAACCATACTCGTTTTTTAGTCCCCATAATAAACATGCAAACCTTCTTTGTGACTCAGTTATTATAGGTATGCCATATTCATATGGAAGATTGATTGACCACAACAATTTTTTGTTATTTTCAACAGATAAATCTAAATTGTTAAGATCTGACTTATTAACATCTAATTCCTGTGTGAATCCCGTGCTTGGGACGCTAGATCTAGTTGTTTCAGAATACGAGGAAATATTTATTCTTATTTTTCTTGTTTTAGTTTTCCTAGGTGCACAACATTGCATAAATGGCCTCAAGAATAATTGAATAGGTGAAAGAGGTTCCACTTTCACAACTGCTTGTGATTTCTTTTTACAACGTGGATCATTTACTAAAATGAATGAGTCAAATGATAATCCTTCAGAGAGTGAATATTCATCTCTGAATGCATCGAAGGGTGGTTTTGATGCTGTTGTTACAGACATCTTAATGTTACCACATTATCAGCTTCCTAAATAAATTGTTTTATATTCTTTAATTGCATATATTTATAAATTTACCTATTGACTTTTTTCTAGCAATAGTAATTTTTACATGAGCATGTCAAAAATGCAAAGAGCGCTTCATGTTACCGCCGAAATGTCGCTCCTGGAACAGGTGTTTCTCAAGTAGTAAGTTGATATTTATGACAAACCAAATTGGAATGAGTAGTATGAAAGACTGCAACTATTTATAATAGTTTTTAGTTAGTAAAGCATTAAAATTTATAATTTTTGTTTGGTAGGTTGATTGAAAATTTATTTTTTTTAACAATGATTTACATGCATGCTAAAATGATATTCATGTGGCTGTTGTTGCAATACCGGTGATTAACATGCATGCTTGTATGCATGATTTTTTTATTACAAGTAACACTTACGTTAATTGGGAATTGATACCTTAATGTATGAGATAATTTACATGTACAAAAATTAATACAATTAAAAAAGGGAGTGAATAATAAGCCACTCTTGGTAAATAAGTCAGTATTATATACAACAACATATGTAAATATATAATATATATGTATATTATATATGTATATATATGTATATATGAATAAATTTAGAAGTAAATTACTCGGAATGCGAACTACAATATCAAAATTAATATTTGTTTGGATTACAATTGCTTGTATAATCCACAATGTGAATTGTGAAAATGCCTCAGCAGAAAAGAAGAAGGTTTCAAAGGACTTTTGTAGAGCAGTGCCATTAGATGGTTTTGCGGATTTTGCAGAGTGTGCACCACCAAGCAACGAGGCAGAATATACGATAGAGATTATTCCAGTTGTAGCATCTGGAATAGATTTAAAGAGTGAAGTAGATATAGTTCTCTATGGTGGTGATGAGAGTCAAACTTCACCTATTCCAATTTCAACTCCAATTACGGGAACAGTCAGGTCACTTACAACAACACAAATTGATATAGGTGCTCCACAACAGGTGGGAGTGTTTTTAAAAAGTAATACAAAATGGAAGTGCTTAAAAATAACGATATATAAAGATTACAGATATTGGGTATTTTCATGCAATGGTGAATTGTCACCACAACATCGTACTCTAACATTTGGTGTAACTGGAAATAAACTTTACACCGCAAGTATAATGACTGGAAAAAGTGGTGATGCAGGAACAAAAGGAGGCGTTGAAATTAGCATTTCGGGAGACCTCGCTCAAAGTGATAAAATACTGTTAAAACAAGGCTTTTATTCATCTACGTTGAGAAGGATGTTATTTAGAGCAGCAGACGTTGGTAAAATTAAAGAAATCTCGTTAACTAACACTGCAGTAGATGATCCATGGTACTGCGAATTTGTTAGAATCCAATCAGAGGACGGAATGAGCATCGACTTCACCGTAAGAAGATGGATTGGTAAGCCATTCTCGCAAATGGTAACATTGTCAAATAATTTATCTGGTTCTGAAAATTCTCCAGCACAAGATATTGATTGTAATACAAGAGCAATTGATATTGTCCCACGAGCACCTACTTCAACTGTGACATTTAAGGTAAAGTGTCCAGTTAATTGCGGTTCTGAAAGATTCACCAGAATATACGGAACTGGAATTCATGCAGCATCTTCATCTATTTGTAAGTCTGCTGTATATGACAATATCTTGTCTCAAACTGGTGGTGAATTGGTTCTGACCGTTGTTCCAAGTTTACCAAAATACTTTGGTGGAAAGGGTGCGTACTCAATCGAATCTTCAGACTTCTTTTCAAAACCAGGAAGTGAAATATTTGGATTTTACACATACTTAAGCGACTCGATTGATTTCATTCAATCTGAAGTTAGAGTTGTTGACTCAACTGGAAATTTATCATCCTCTGGAAGATTGGAAGTAAGAAGAAACGGAATTTGGGGTAGTGTAGCTTTAAGAGGGGAATCAACTGTGACAAATGACTTTGCTGCAACTTTAGCATGCAAGCAACTTGGGTATTCATTTGGTTCAGTATTGTCTTCATGTAGTTACGTAAACGGAGGAAATGTATGTACTCCTTCAGGATATCCCATATCCGTTGCTGGTTTACAGTGCAATGGAAGTGAAACAGATATTGCACAATGTATGTTTGAGGAACCTATTACGACCAATAGCATTACAACAGTAGCGGTACAATGCAGTTCAGTTTTGCCTAAAGACATTATGTATGGTTCACTTAGAATAGTTGACTCATCTGGAGTTCCATCTAGAACTGGATCGGGAAGACTTGAAGTATATATGGATGGTTGGGGTTCAGTTTGCAGTGATGGTTTTACAAGTGCATCTGAAAGAGTTGCATGTACACAAATGGGATATTCTGGCGTCAGAAGTGGTGGATCATCTACAAAAAGTTGCAAGGATTTTAATGGAGAAGATGTGTGTGGTAATGTGGAGCAGCAAATATTAATGGTAGATGTTTCGTGTAAAGGAAATGAAGATAAACTAGTTAATTGCCAGCATTATTCATCAACAAATATTTATTGTGTTCACGAAGAAGATGTTGTAGTTAGTTGTGCAGGTGCAGGAGATCCTACGGGAAATGGTGCATATTTAATTGAAAAACCACCGTCAGTTTTGCCATCAATTCAATATAATAAGTACAAATTTGAATGTAATGATAGTGCAGTTAATGTTCAAGGAGCAATAGGTTCAGGGGCAATCGTTTCTTGTCCATCTAAATGTTCAAAGGCCTCTTCGCATTTAAAAGGAACTTACATATACACTGAAGACAGTCCAGTTTGCAAGGCTGCAATTCATGCAGGTGTTATTACAGATGAACTTGGGGGCGATATTTTGATTTCATTTGTTTCAGGGCAAAGAGAATACTTTGGCACCTTGAATAACGAAATACAAAGCAAGGGATACGATTCATATGGATCAAAGTCAAAAATTAGAGGCTCTGAGGCCTCAAGTAGGGCAATTACCATTTCAAAACTTTCCTCCAGTGTAGTTCAAGGTGATAGAGAGATAATTAAGGAGGGATTAAATGAAGAGTTGCCAGCAATCACAGCACCGGCATTTTCATGGATATGTCCAAATGAATATCCAGGATTCAGAGGTGGAAAAAATGATTTCATTGATGCAACAAATTTACCTGGAGGCGATAGAATAGGTTCTTTTGATGACTTTACAATCACTGCTAGAATATTAATCTCTGGAGGACAAGGAACTTGGAGAACAATTATGGCGCATACGGAATGCTTAGGTATTTCATTATATGTTGATCGCGATAATACCATTCATTTTGACCAGTTGTGTAACTCCGATACAGTAGGAACTAGTTATGCTCCAACATTAAACGAATGGTTGTTCTTGGCCGTTGCATATAATTTCAATGAAAGGAGAGTTGTAATGTATATTAATGGAAATGAGGTAGCAAATAAAGATACAGGTTTCATATTCAACTTAAAAACTAAGCTTATAATAGGCAGAAGTTCAGATTCAGACAGCGAATACTTCCTTGGACAAATCTCAAATGTTAACATTTGGGACAAGTTTTTGAGTCAAAGCGAAGTGAAAGCAGCAATGGAAAAGTCTTGGCACCAAAAGGGAATCTCAGGTGGTGGTGAAATTAGAGGCAAAAGACACACCATTGATGGAAGACAGTGTATTACATCATGTCAATCTGAGTTTCCAGTTTCATATAAAATGGGTGGAATAAATTATGCAACTAATCCAACAATTAACATAACTTGTGATACGACACTTGATAACGCAAAGTTCGGAACAGGCTCTAAATTCAGAGTATCATGCCCATCTGGATGTTCAAAAACTGGATTCCCAATAAAGGGACATAAAGTTTACACTCCAAAGAGTTCAATTTGCCAAGCAGCCATGCATATGGGAATAATAAGTGAAACAGGAGGCGATTTTATTGTTGGATTATATCCTGGATTGAAAAAGTATTCCGGTGCTGCTGGAAAGAACGGAATAGTTAGTGCTGATGAAAACAAACCACAACCCCGTTCATTTGTGGTTGGTGCCGCACCTAGGCCAAGACAATTGAATTGTTACGATACTGCAAGCTTTATTTTCCAATTACCTGTTGGTGAAAGAGAATTAGTTATATGCCCTGGTGATTGTGGACTAGAATCTGACGCAAAGGTATATGGTATGGACTCTTACTCGCCTATAAGTTCTATATGTAGAGCAGCTATACATTCTTCAAAATTAACTAGTTCAACAGGTGGCGAGGTTCAAATAGAAGTAGGTCCAGAGCAATTCCACTTTGAACAGTCAAATAGGAACGGTATTCAATCAGAATCAACAGGATATTATATAAGAAGCTTTAAATTTGTATAAATATATAAATTTTAAAATAACGTATATATATATATATATATATATATATACCTACATATTTAGAGGAAGACAAACAACTCTAGGATCAAATATTAATATATGTACATACTGTTTGTTTATATGTAGCGAATTATAAGGCTATCAGTAAAGAACATTTGGTGAATACTCATTAGTTTATTATTATGCTGGGAGTCATAACAAGTATTAGTTTTCGAAACAAATTTATAATACCAATGAAGGAACTTCAGAAAGGTAGCTAAGTAAAGCATGCATATTAGCAGTAATATCAAACAAAGAGATGATATTAAGTCATTTTAGACTTTTCAATTAATCACTCATTTTTTCTTATTCGCACTTTTTTTTCATACAGATTTCATACAGAAATGTGTGTTTATGGCGGCTTATATTTAGATTTGTTTATTTATTCTAAAAAGAAATATGAAGAAAAGAGGTAGTAGAAAATCGGAGATATTATATTAAAATAAAGTAATTCTCGGTGATTAAGAGTCATTTGTACGTTACTTTGTTTGTTATAGAGCCTCTTTGGAGAGAATATTGCTTTTAAGCATTTAAATATTAAATCACCGTAATGAGTTTTGAAACGGTGTCAACATCCCCGAGTCCCTCTAATTCACAAAGGGAAATTAAAAATAAAAAATTTAATGAGTATGTCAGTTCATTGGAGACTAACATAGATGAAAATTTATTTCAGAGGATAGTTCCGAGTTTGTATGTTTACTCATCACTCCATGGATGTATAGACCAACTGATTCCAACAAGTTATAAAATACTGGAAACAACAATAGGACTTTCTCCCAAAGGATTGGGGTTTTTAACTTTCTCCCAGAAGTTTTCACAGGGTTTTTTTGCATTGTTGAGTGGAGTAGTATGTGATAGACATATAAATACATTAAATCATTCAAATGCGATAGAAAACGAGCCGTTGGTGAATATTGAAAGCAACAATTTAAGTGAGATAAGAGAAGTTCAAAAGAACAAAGACTTTTTAAAGATATGGCCGGCATATTTAATGATGATAACTACAATAGGTTGGGGGGTAGTAATGACATTAATGGTATTTGCTACAAATATGTTTCAAATGTTAATTATTTCATGCGTTTTGGGAGTGTTTATGTCATTAATGGGACCACTTACACAGTCAATAATAGGAACCTTTAATGATATAGGAAGAAGTGAGCATTTTGGAAATTTATTCTTGGCACAAAATATAGGCAGACTGTTTTGTATTTCAGCAACAGCTAATATTGTAGGTCAGTATTTTGACTTTAAATGGACGCTTTTAATGTTTTCGCTTCTTTCGTTTATATTTTCTGTATATTTATATAAAGTTTTCATTTTATATTCATTCGGAAAAAACAGTGTAAAAGGTGTTATATCATTTACAAACCAGAATCTTATGCATGTATTGAATTTTTCTCAAAACAAAGTGGGTAATACTGACTCTTTTGAAAAAAGAAATTTAAGAGAATTAATAAATGAATATTCATACATTATTTACAATAAAAGTGCATGGTTAATGCTACTTATGGGAATTGTAAATGGTATACCAAGACATTCGCTTAATTTTACTATGATGTGGTTGCAATATTGTGGTTTAAGCCCTTTATTATCTACTATTGTTTATTCATCAAGTTGGATTTCTGCTATTTTAATCTCGCCGTTTGTAGGTAAAGCCTCAGATTATGTTGAATCACTGTATCCTTCAGTTGGAAGACAAGTATTGGCTCAGTCAGCTATTTTTTTAAGAATTATATTTATGTTAATATTTCTAAGATATATACCTTGGGGAAGCAATTATTTTTTGTCGTATTTAATTGTGAGTGTATTAATAGGATTTATGGCAGGGTGGCCTGGAGTTGGTGCAGCCAGGCCAATATTGTGCCAAATTGTTGAACCTCACCACAGAGCAACTCTTTTTGCTATATTCTCACTTTTCGAGACAATAGGATCCGCTTCTTTTGGGGCTCCATTAGTTGGAATTCTCGCCCAAAACTTTTTTGGATATAACTTATCGTTGAAAAAAGATATTGGAACTGTTATTTCGAATAATAATCAAATTGAAATTGATATTCTTAAGTCAAATGCAAATGCACTTGCCAATTCAATGATTTGTATGACTGTAATTCCTTGGATTCTAGCAATAGTTTTGTTTGGGTTACTTAGACTAACTTATAAAGAAGATATTCAAAAAGAGGGAAAGTAAGTGGTTTTATTTTTACTTTAAGTCTGTATTTTAATGATAAGACCTTTTGACTCGTGCAAAAATTAAGTCAAACTAAACACGTACCCTGACCTTTCCTCAAAGTCTCTGACAAACCCACCACGGATCCTCGAAGACGAGTCCCTCCGGCAAATCAAGAGTTAAATAACATTGAATATGGCTAATACGTGAGAAAACGGACAAAAAAAGAAAGCCAAATAGAAGAGCAGGTGTTTATTTAAGAAATTATCATTCAAATTCGATTTGAAAGTTCTAATATAATTCTATCGTGAAGGTAATTTCGTTTCTATTCTCGAGATAAGTGGGAGTTTAAATTCCCATATTCACATTTCTCTCAACAATAGCATTAAATATAAATTATATACAATCAAGAAAAAAGAAATCATCAAATTTTCGCGAATTCTCCATAATTTAAGAATATTTAAGGTACTTTGGGAAAAAAAGGTATAAATAATAATTATATCTATTTCGAGTTTTTTTCTCTTCTATCACTTTAACGTCTATACTGAGAATACCCGAAACACTTGAACTAATACAACTTAAATATTTTTTTACTTAGAGAGCATCATTTTTGTAAATTCCTCATACATAATCTGACCGTCACCATCTACGTCAGCTTCTCTAATCATTTCATCAACCTCTTCGTCTGATAATTTCTCACCAAGATTAGTCATTACATGTCTCAATTCGGCAGCAGAGATGAAGCCATTTCCGTCTCTATCAAAAACTTTAAATGCCTCTATTAATTCGTCTTCGGTGTCAGTATCTTTCATTTTTCTTGCCATCAAACTTAGGAATTCAGGGAAATCGATAGTTCCGTTACCATCGGCGTCAACCTCATTAATCATATCCAGTAATTCGGCTTCAGTTGGATTCTGACCAAGTGATCTCATTACTGTTCCCAACTCCTTTGTAGTAATGCTGCCATCACCATCCTTATCGAAGAGCGAAAATGCCTCCTTGAACTCTGCTATTTGTTCTTCTGTCAATTGTTCTGCCATTTTTATCAACAGTTGCAAAAATTACTTATGATAAGCTCAAAGTAAACAGTATAATAAACAAACCCAATTCCAGGATCAAAAATGAAATTTGTGATTATTCTGTTTTTTAATTGTCACTCCTTAAATTTGGAACAAAAAGAATATATACCTATTTTTAAAAAAATCTCTTCCCTAGAGAAAAAATATGTTGTTTATTTCTTTACGCTCCTCTTATTTATTTTTTAATTTTTTGGATTTACCCTTCCTTTCCAGCTAGTTAAAATACAGATAAATAGAATATTATGTATAGGTGTGTGACACACGTACCGTCTAACATTAATAATAGGCGGGAACTCATGCGCAAGCCAGGAATGAACTGAAAATGGAGGGAGCGAGGAAATGAGCAAGAGGGGAGATGAATGAATAAAAAACAGAAGGCGAGTAATGACGAAATATTTATCATGTTGATCCTATAAGCGGTCATCTACAACGAATAAAGTAGGAAAAAAATCATTGAGCAAACCAGTCAATGACTATAATATCTATGAATCTATTCTTCCTTTGCTACTATTTTTAATTTTCAAATTACTGTTGTGGTTGTAACTCTAATGTGCTAAATAAAAGGAAGAGTAGTAACAACAACGGTAATGAGAATGGAACAACATTAGATACGTAGAATCAATAGATACATATGTGTTGTTATTTTTGATTTCCGCTTTTTATTAGCTTTTAAGGGATTTACTTGGTTAAAATACGGTTAAATTCAATGCAAGTTTCTTAAGCTCCGTGTATCTTTATTTCGTCCGGTGTAACAATATTCTCAGTGACTAAGAATCTCGCAACGTTATGACGATGGTCTCCTTGAATCTGAAGAATAGGTCCATGCTCGGGGTCATCAATTATTGTACCATTACAGCTGAAGTTTTTCTTGAAGGCTTTAAGCAATCTCTTCAAGTCAAACTCAGCACTAAGTCCCTGTACAGTTGTTAAACTCTTCTTCCCATTACGCTGTTGGTTCCTGATGTGAACGTAGCTAGACGAACTCTTACCAACTTCTGAAAGTGCGTCTACAACAAATGGTGTGGGTATTCCAACTGTATCTGAAGATGAGGCCATACAAATTAAGTTCAAACTCAAAGAGAATCTACACTAAATAAAAATATATCCTTTTTTTGGGATTAAACGAGGAGACGCGGCCATAAATGCCGCTATAAACCCCTTAATATTTATTGGCGCCTGATATTTCCTCGTTAAATAATAAACCTCACGGTCTATTATATGTATTGTCTAAATTATCTATTTTACTTGCTCTTAATAAATTATTACAAATTGAATAGTTTACCCACTTTTTAGAGGAAGTGAACATATATAATAGGCGGCACACAACTTTCCTTAGAGTTATACAGATTTCACATTGATCAATTATTCAGTTTGAAGTAGAAAGGAATGTTAGGGGAATAGGAGTGGGGATGAAGCTAGATGAAATCATGTTAATAGTTAAAGAACATTTACGTGTATATATATACTTGAATGTATATATATTTGGCGTTTAATTTGTTTATAGTGTGCTAAGAATCGGCAGTTCTTTTGCAATTAAATTAAGGTATTAGGAATAGTAATCAGTCTGAGCTCTTACGTTATGTTAAAGAAGGGGTTTGTATTTCACGTTTTTACTTGCTTCAGACTAGAAAACCTAAAAGTGTAAAATCAACTTGAGGAGGAGGGTTGTTTATCTCTGGCTAGACTTTCTCTTGCAGTGCGTAGTTGACTGTGAATGTGGATTACACCATGTTTTGTGTGTTGTTTACTATTGTTCTAATGGCCAAATTGGTGATCCAGTCTCTTTGATTACTTTGTGACGAGCCTGCACACCTTGTATATCCGATTAAATTTGTTGAAGACAAGGTGATTGCAATTATAGACAGTGACATCCATTTTAATTTAAGAGAGATAAGTTGTAATATAAATATGGATATCCATATGAGAGTCCATATATATGTAACACCCCAAAAAATACTTCTGTCAGTACTGGAACTGCCTCCATTCTTCATTTCGTTCTGATTATTGTCGGTTTCAAACATCCAGATAGTTTCACCATCTTTAGATATTTCATACCACCATCTCATTCTAACTAGAATTCTTCCAGTCACGTTCTTAACTGTCCAAAAATCTAACGATAATAAGATTATTGTTAATGAGAATGACAAAATAAAACTGTTTTTCGAAAAAAAATGGAAAAAAAGAGGACCAAACATATATGATATAAAAGATAAGATTTTAAAAAGAATATGAAATAAACAAATTGTTGGATGACTCGTAGAACTCAACAAACTTGAAATTATAGGTGCATTTGTTGTATCTTCGTTCATCATTGCATTTTTGTTATTTATTGAGTGAGAATCCAGAGGACCAGAAACATCATTAGGTCTTACAAATTCCAGCTCCATATTTTTTTAATTCATTCACATGTGTATAAAAACTTATTTACCTAGTTCCTATCTCATTAAACATCAATATTAGTTGAGATGCTATTAAAGTCTATTACCGCACAAATGTTTTTTCATGTATATTGGTTATAACACAACCTAATGTAACCACTTTTTTGGGTATTTATTTATATTTACCCTGATATATATGCAGTATATATTGTCAGTCTGAATTGAATATTTTTGTGTTTCCTTAAGTCTTTGAAAAGTTGATCAACGATACGGGAATGAGCGTAAATGTACCAGCAGCAGATATTTCAAGTTTTGTTAGTTGGATTCTAAGTTGGATTTCTCTTGGTAAGTGAAAGATTCACTAATTAGGAGGTGAACCTGTCATTGAAGATAGGTCTTGATGCTGTTAGCTTATTGTATTTACACGAGTTTAATTGCATTTTAATTTCTTGGAAACGCGTGTTATTACATTTATAATAATATTAACCCGGGAAATAACTTATTTATTTTCTTTTTTAGGAGCATACTTATGTTGGATGTTTGTACCGGATGAATACTTAAATAGAGTGAATATAACATATTATCCAGATAGAATGTGGGGTGTGACATTCCCAGTCTACTTTTTCTTTGTTGTAATAATTTCTGTGGTAACTTATAACTGTATATCATTAATGTGCATGAAGCCTTCGAACTCTTTAGATTTAATTATGGACGAATCAACGAGGTATATTGATCTTTCTTTGTTGTATAAGTTCAGTGACCTTGATTTAATTAGACTAATTTGCAAGTCAACAGCAAATATATACTTGCTGGTGAATGAAAAGGCAGACTCAAAAGTTATAGAGAGAAACAATAACGAAGAAAGGTATAATAGTTTTACAGATTCAAAGAGCTTATGTATAAAAGAAGTGTTTAACAAAGAAGGTGTTACATTAGACCTCGTTCATTTAAACAATGATATAGATTCGCTAATAAATCATGAAAAGTCAATTCCGGTAGCAGATCTACCGCTTCCACTAGTATGTGAAATAATCTATTCAAACAGTTTCTTAAATAAATAGATAATTATCTAACTTTTCTTTTACCTAGTAGCACAGAACTTTCTTTTTCTTTATTTTGTTTTCATGAAATAAACGTCAATACATTTCTGAAAGATACAGAAATTGTATCGAACATTTTTGGAATCCTATAAGGACATGAGTTTTCGTAGCATGGCTGAACAATTTCGTTATTTGCATATCTTCTACTAACGAATCCATTTGAAAAACCTTTTCCCCACACTTTAGATTCTAATCTAAATGATAATGGAGTAAACTGATTTAATATATTCTGTGGTCCCCTGCTTTCATAGTGGATTACACCCCATTCTCCTTTTTTGTACAAGTCGCGTATTGTGTACCAGCCATATAATATTCTGTCTCCCTTAATACAGTAGCTGTTAAATTTGGAACATGGGAAATAACCACTCTCAAGAACATTTAGAATAAATCCAGTATCTAACAGTGGGAGTGGATTTTCTGTTGCTTCGTGTTTTGGCATTATTGATTGAACGAGTTTGTAACCTATAATATCTAAATTTCTTACATGATAAAATGATGCTATTCTTTTTTGGCTGTTTGAATCATATATGTATATCACTCCGTCCATTGTTCTAGTTAAACAGTATGTATTTAACCTGTCTTGTTGCGCTGATTGTGACTTAAAAACCGGGACTAAAGAAAATATATTACCAGCATTTGTGCATTGTGGCATATTTATAAAATCAATGTCTGTAATATTTCCGAAATATTCCAGTGACTTTATTTCCAAACTCTCGATTTGCTCTTGAGTAATTCCCCATATTTTTCTATATACATCATAGCTATTATCCGGAGGTAAGTCACCTCCTGAGATTATTGGCAAGTTAATATCAGACTGAAAGTTTAGTACATTTGTTACTTGACTACTAACCATCTTCAGGCTCAGGGCCACAATTAAATTAAAAAGGATACCGAATAAAACCATTTTTAAACGCACAAAAAATTGAAAAAGATATGAATATTGAAAAATAAGTGGACTATTTACTTTGGATTCAGTTAATAATATCACTTAAAAAGAAAGGTAACGAAAACTAGGTGTCAATTATTAAACTAATAATATTAAATAATATAAAAGTTTTATCAAATTTTAATGTTGAAAGTAGTTTTTATAGTCATTTAAAACATTTCTTATAATATACCTTTTTCAACAAAATGAAATAATTGTATTCTACTACATTACGAGCATATTTAGTAATTAATAAATATATAACCGCATGTATTAGTGGTAATTTAATTTAGAGTATTATTAAGTAAAAACTTTTTTAAAAGTTTGAAATAAAGAAATTGATTATAGATTTGGAACATCTTCTCCAGGAACTACGAACTCCGCTACTCCTTCATTATTAATAACCACAATCCTAATAATTCCTCCAGACGAGGAGTCCCTGAACATCGCGTGTGAAACTAGCTCTTTTGCAAATGCCTTACATTCATCCAATTCCATGTCTGAATGATACCTTGAGTCTAGAGTCGAGTAAATAAATGCTGAACCCGAACCAGATATAGCAAATGAGCTTTCTATTAGCGTTCCACCAAGCGGAACTCTAAATATTTTGAACTCTCCGTTTGGATCCATTCCTGCTATTATTATATCAGCAAGTAAATGTTCTTTATTTTGATAAGATATCAATCTCGCTACCGATGCAACAGACTTTACTTTTGTGTCCTCCCCTGTCTCAAGTTCATGATCTTTTATTATTCTTCTTAGATATCTGGAAATTGTTTGGGTATCAGCTGCAGATCCAGAACGACACATAAATACCTTATCTGTTATTTGAGTTATCTTTCTTGCTGCTCTGGATACAACAATTGTACCAGTAGATGTACGACCATCTGCAGCGAGAACAATCCCATTCTTATACTTCAGGGCAACTATAGTAGTACCCGTCTCAATTTCTCCATTCATAAATTCCTGATTCATAGTTTACAAATCAAATCACTGTGAACTATTAAACAAGTTTATTCAACCTTTATTATTTATATATTTTGCAACACACCCAATTTTAAATAAAATGCGCTAATGAGGTTCAAATAGTAAATAAGGTAATTGAGCGGATCGGTCGGAGAACGTAAGAAAAGAAGATGATTAGTATATAGTAATATAAGATTATGCGTAGAGATAGTCCAATTTTATTTTAATGGAGACTCTAAAAGAAATAGTAGCAACATAAAAAGGAAAATACCCTTTCTAAACAATCTACAAGGTATAGAAAACAGTCAAACGTAAACGTTTGTGTGTAGATTGTTCATAAACCCTTTTGAATGCTTTCATTAAGTGGATTCTCTGTAGCTTTTTTCCACATTTTTTGAAGCAATTGCAACAACTGTGATCTTTTGAATGTGGGATTTTCTTTTTTCAATATTGGAAGATTATTATCTACATAAGCTAGCCATGCTGCTTTTTGGCGCTTTTCGGGATGTTTATCTACACCAGCATTGTCATTTATTGTTAGTACTGACACTGCGTCTTCTAAAGTTGAAGCAGTTATGTATTCAATATTGCTTTCTTGTGATTTCATTCTCATCTCCTTGTCTATTTTATTTGGATTTTCGACAAGTAGATCATTGTGCCCGGAGTCATCGTTTTGACCATTAGAGGCACTTGAGGACGATTTCATTGCAAACATAAGGGTTCTTTTTGCAATTTCCGCTCTTGTCAACTTGTTCCCTGTGTTAACCTTCATTTTATTAGAGACGAATTTCGCATCCTCTTCCTCATATAATTTTTTCAACTCTTGTTTTCTTAGGTTTTTCTCTTCTTGTTTATTTATCAAATCCTTTTTTCTTTCCAGTTTTCTATTAGCGTGTTTGTCGTCATCTCTCCACTTTTCAGCTTCTATCCTTTCTTCTTCCTTTCTTTTTTTTTCAAGTACAGCTGCCAGTTTTCTCTCCCTAGCCTCCACTGCCTTTTGGTTCACTCCTCCATACCCCATTTCGAGGTATTTGAACAATATATTCAGTGTGTAACCAGACAATTCACACCTATTACAAGAATAAAAATACTGATAAAGATAACAGACAATAGGGTGAGTAAAGCGGAAAATATACGATTTTTTTAGTCAACCTTAACTTTAATTGTCCCTTGAGGTTGTGGCGCCAGTTTTTTGTCTAGAGAAGATACATGCGTAAATTGTAATTGTAATAAAACAAACAAGTGGCACTTAAATTCAGAGAGAGTAGTCGTAATAAATATATAATATTAATGTTATTATAAAATAGTGAGAAATCCTTATTCAAGAAAGACCTTGATTATGTCATTTTTATCAAATGTTGCGTGACATAATGGACACTTTCTATTTCTAGAGGATAAATTATTGCATATACATTCTTTGCAGAACAAATGACCACATCTGTTTATAACTGTGTCCTTCAGTTTGTCTTTACAAACTGAACATTTCATTAAAGTCAACATTTGTTGGTTTTCCGATTTCAATTTTGTAATCTCGTCATCCAAATCATCCAACTTTAAGTGCTCATTTTTCTCAGTATTATTAAGATCAATCTTTAAATTAGTTAGTTTATTAATCTTGTTAACAATGTATTGAACTCTTTCTCTTAAAATAAAAATAGTTTCAAGATTCTTCTTATCGTTTTTTTCTGCAGCATTGAGTTTATTTTGAATTGATTCCACCTGGTCTTTATAAAAATTAATTTCAGACTCAAGTCCTTCAATTATAATTTTGTGCTTGATTGCCTGTTCTAAGTTACTGGAGGTGCTATCTTCCTTGTTGCCATTCTTTATTGAGAGGAAATCCCCTAATTTTTCAAAGAAATCCAAGTGACTATGTTCTTTATTGCATTTATTTATGTTTAAATCCAACCCATTTCTGGATTTGATTTCGTTTTGCTTGTTTTTTCTTATTAAAGATAGTTTTTCATCATATAATATTCTAACTGTTTTTAATTCTTCTAAGGTTCTCTGAATACTTTCTAGTCCCACGTTGCATTTCGCATATTTTTCTTCAGATTCTTGAATTTTCTGTTTCAATTTGTCGCACTCGATGTTTTTCTCCTCAAAAGCATTGCTGAGTTCTTCGTACTCATTCATTAAATCATTTAACACTTGTTCATCTTTAACATTACCAGTACTCTTACCTATATTTTCAATAATCTGGGTTATTCTGCTATGACTTACCTCTGCCTTGTTATTTTCGTATTCCAAATCTCTTATTTTTTTAATCTGATCCCTCTCTCTAGTCTCCAATATTTCGCACTTCTTTTCCAATATTTCAAAATCTGCTCTGAGAGAGTCGTATTTACTTTTCACTTCAAATAACTCGCACATTCTCGTTTCAGTATGTTCTTGACATTTTTTTTTGTTCTCAATAAACTCTTTAATGCTACCAAAAATATCGTTGTTAATTAAATCTAGTGTTTTCTCTCTCTCATGCTTTAGCTCATTCTCAAGTCTGTTAATTTCCTTTGAATATAACTCCACGCATTTACAGACATAATTATTTAAAGAATTTTCATTTTTATTTAACTCTTCTATTTTACAAGGAACAAATATTGAAAACTTCTTCCTTAGATCAGTGTTTTCATTCATTATATCTCTATTCTTTTGAGTTAATTCCTCTATTTCTTTTTCTTTTATGCTAAGCTTAGACTGCAAGTCTTTGACATTTAAATCAATGCTATTGTTGTTTTCAATGCTTTGTAGATTGCTATTTAAACTATCACCTCCTTCAGCTTTGGTTCTAACTCCATTGTTTCCAAATGATCTCATGTATATTTTTTGCATTGAAATACGTCTATTCTCATTTTGTAATTCAAGTATTTTGTCCTCCATTTCAGCAATTATTTTTTTAAGCTGAGCGACAGCGTCTACATCCCCGTCTGAATTGCCGATAGAACTAACCATTTCACTCACCTCGTTCTCCAGTTGGCTAATTCTTTGCTTGTAAAACCTATTTGATTCCTGCAGTTGGTCTACATGGTAATCAGTTAATTCTTCGCTGGCAAGAGGCAGGACATCATCTTTTTGGGTACTGGGTCTTCTGAGATTTTCGGGATCCCTCTTCCTCTTATTCGACATTTCAAGATAAACAAGAGTAATTTAGTCAATTCACACAACAAATACGAAATGTAAATTACATCAAGTTAGTCCTATAATTTGTAACAAATAGTAGTTCCATGTTAAAAGCAAAACGAAGTTGCCGCAATTCTTTCAGGGTATTTGTCTCTAATTGAAACCTACTCTAAGTGCTTTCCAATTAGGAAAGCCAACTGTTTAATATTGCAAAGCACATATTAAGCATCTAAAGCCTTATCTACTGCCGACTCTTCTGTGCTACTGCACAAAACTAATATTATGTCTTTGGATTCAACTGCGATCGTTTTCCTAATTAATTTTTAATTTGGGAAACGAAAGTGGTTAAATTTATGCATAACCCCCCACAGGAACATACCTCTTTGTCGTTTCAATTGTTAGAGATATACTCTCATTTATTAATGAACTTGAGAAGGAGTTTCTAACCTGCATTAGTACTGGACATATTCCAGAGACCTCGTTTTTTATCGATTTTACTCCATACTCTATAAAGTGAACCTTGATTCGTAAATGGGAATGCAAACATACCATCAATAAATAAACCTGTTTTAGTAAATGAAGCAAGACCAACGAAACCAGGTAAGTCACTAAGGGGCTTGTTTGATATGTTCATTAATGTACTGGTCTCCATACCTCCATATAAATCAGTTTCCGTAAAACGCTCTAACACACTTAAATTAGAAGTGTGTTGATTGCTTGTCTGATCTGGCTTCCTTTTTTCCCCGCATTTTTAGCGCCGGTCGAAGAATAGAAACTGCAACTGAGCCAAAAATAATAATTAAAGGAGCATAGTCCTTGTGTAAAATTCTCTAGAAAGCCTTGATCTTGTGCACATTTAACATCAACGAAGATAATATGCAGTAGTGAGCATGACAATTAATGTTGGAACGCAAAAGACAAATGAATTTCAAAATATTAGTTACGACACATTCATTATATACGTCCTTACAACTATATCTAAATCGACATCTTCCTGTTGTATTCTCCTTATTTTTATAACAAATATTATCATTGGAATCACCAACAATAGTATTTCAGTACATTAGTTACCTTCTTCCAACTTAGATCGGCGGTTTTAGCCAACTAAGTACAGCTTTCTTCTCGTCCTTCATCACTTCGGCATCTTGAGAAGCCATGACGTCTGGAATTTTAATTTGTATCTCGGGGTTGGTGTGGCTTGAGTTTTCTTCAAGCTCTTTCTCAAAAGGAATATTGGACAGTGAAACAAATATTACGCTTTCATCCTTAGTTTGTCTTTTAATTGTCGAAAACTTGTGTTGTTTTCCCACAGCATTACCAACCACGAACTTGTTCATTTGCTTCTTTTCCTTTATATTTAATTTATATAAACTAGCTTTAGAGTTTAAAATAGATAATTGACTTGGCATTTTATTTGAGTCCCTGGAGTTTCTGTTTTCAACATTTTGTTCACAATCATCGGGATTTAACTTGCTTTCGTTCTTGTACTCGCAAGCATAAAGTAATTCGGAAAGCAGACCACCGTATTTAATTACATTTGGTGGGGTACCATCCAGTTTAGTGTATATATAAAGAGACCAGGTTGGGAATAAAAATAGTGTGTCTAGTATTAAAAAAAAAGAGTACGCAAATGTGTATGAGAAATATCCTCGAATTAATGATACTATAATTGTGTACACATTTACAGTTATTTGAATAATTATTTGTAAATAATACGTGTAAATGCATGCTGAATTTGGGATCGAACAACCAATAAATCCTATAACACCACAAAATGACCCAATTAAAGCAATTGATGTTCCAATTAAAAGAGAAAAAATAAGCAATAAGTTTGATTTGAATTCTATTCCCTGTTTATAGAAAAAAAGGCCTTCTAAAAAAAGTGTCGTCGCCCAAATAGAAATTGAAACTACTGTAGTCGATTTAACAAATATGTCCAGGTCGCACCCAAGTACATTTGATATCGGTTTTGCAGGCACGCAAAACATAAATTCGGGATATAAATCACATTTTTTGCTATATATTCTGGAGGTTCTTTCCGGGTAGGGAAGTAAAGGATTTTTGAATTGGTCTCTTTCTTCTTTTTTAGAAAAAGATAAACGACGTTGATGTCGCATATTATGTGATTCAGTTGTTACATACTCACTTAAGTTCACTAACTATTGATTAAAGTTATCTTATATGGAGTAAATTATTCAAACCTAACCCCCAATCAGAAGGGCGCTATTTGCCAAGCCCTCGTTATTTTCCTTTTTTTTGCTTTTATTTATTATCGTCTAGTCGGCAAAGTGACATGAAAAATCAGTCTTTATCCTTTTAAACACAACAAAATAAGGTGGGGTGAAAAACAAAAGATAATTTTAGGCTTATATTTAACACTTAATTTCAACTATTCAATCTAGTGTTTCAGACTGTAATTTATATCAATCAATAATCAATTACAATCTAATCCTGGTCGTCGCTTTGGTTTCGTGGTTTCGGGCCCCCTGCCGGTTTCGCCATTATTATTTCATCAATCTTAAGTATTGTTATTGCAGCATCCGTAGCTAGTCTTAGTGCGGAACTTAGTGACTTGAGGTGGTCAACAATCATAGTGTTGTCTGTATTTTTCATGCAATCAATAATCGGCGACGAGTCGGAGCTACACAATATATTTATTCCTTTTGTAGTGTTGCTTCCTTTCCTGTGAATTGAGTGTAAAGAAGCCAGTAAATCCGTTGGGTTACTTCCTGTATTCTCAGCAAGGATTCTTGGGAAAACATCAAGGGACTCTGCGTACTTTTCAATTGCATATTCTTCCAAGCCAAAAAACTGAGATGAATTAGAAGTTGTTTTGTTAACTTCGTTTAATTTATTTGAATTTCTAAGGCTTTTTGAAAGTTCGATAAAAGTTGCGCCTGCACCAGGCACAAATCTATTATCTTTAGTCGCTGCTTTAGCAATAGAGACAGCATTCATTATTGATCTTTCCATCTCATCAAGTGAACTTTGTGTAGCTCCACGTAGAATTATTGAATTTACTCTGGTATTTAGTGCATTAATAATGGTTACTTTTTTTGACCCTATTTCACTGGTGGTTATCGAACTAGCCTTGCCAAGTTCTTCTGGTAAAGGAACTCCAAGTCTAACCATGGAGATTGCGCCCAAACTACGACAAATTCTTCTAAGCTCCCATTTAGAAGCTATCCTGAGTGTCAAAATATCGTATTTGTTGCAAAAGTGTTGAGCAATATCGGATATTGGACCCCCTGCTATTATTACATCAACCTTACCAGACACCTTTATATTTTTAATAAGATCTTCAACAAGAGCCTCCTCGCCTCTGGTAAAATTAAGTAGCTCTTGAGCATTACTTAATACTACGGTTCCTTTTGACTCTGTACCTGTAATTTCTAATCCACATCCTAAAACCATGACATTGCAATTGCTGTTAATGCTCCTAATGGTCCCTGTTGGTTCTCTGTCGACCAACATCCCGTTTAGGGAAAATGACTGGAGGGGGGACCCACCAAGCAACTTGACTATTCTTACATTATCCACGTCAAATTCGCCTATATTTTCACAAGATGGCATTACATTTGCGACGGCTTCAGATGTAAGTTTTGTAATTAGGTCAACATAGCCGTGGTGTTTCGTTGCGATAATTGGGTGGATAAAGTTTGCCAGGTTGTCCTTGTTCTTAAAATCATTTACTTTGTAGGTAACCAAAGATTCCAAAATATTTAAAGACCTTTGTAGTCCCAATTCAAAACCACTAATTATATCAGAAGGGTGCATCCCGTTTTCAGACAAAAGTTTTGATGCATTCCTTAACAGCTCTCCAGCAAAAATTAAAACAGTGTTGCTGTTGTCACCGTATTCCTCTGCTTGTCTTTTACAAGCCATAACTATCATATTGGCCGCTGGATGCTGAATATCTAATTCCTCAACAATAGTTGGTAAGTCACTCGTGATAAATTGCTTTCCCAAATGATTAACTATTAGTTTGTTCATGCTTCTCGGACCATACGAAGTTTGTGTTATTTCACTTAAATTAGAACACGCGTCAATATTCCTCAGTACAACTTCATCTATTCCAGAAAATGCCCTGCTTCCATCTTTCAATAGATTGGTAACTCCCGGCCTTAGCTGAAACTATACGCGATTATTAAGTCAAGTTATATAAAAAGTTAGTCATTAAGCATAAAAAAGAGTTGGAAAAGGAGCCACTTCTGAGAAGTGACCAAGCGGAGAATAGCAGTCAATTAACTTACCATGATGAAACCCAATCGCTACTCTATTCCCTAAAAAATATATTATTCAAAAAGAACCCAAATAATATAAATCACCACACAATATTTATAAAAAAACTCGCGAGCTGGGAACTCGGCAATTTTATCAGCCTCCCTTCCCCTCATGCGCTCATTTTTTACTATTTCAAGTATGAGACATGGTGTCTATAGTGATTATTTGTATCATCTAGAAAGCCGCCAACTTTTTTTAAAAGAAGTTTAAAAAGTTTCTTATTCAAGTGTTTGCTGAACCTCAAATAATGAGTTGCTTTGGTATTCGCATTTATTATAGGAGTTAAACTATGTGCTCTGGTGTTGATCCTCTACCTTCCATTTTCAAAGCAACACACTCTAGAAAAGACAAAAAAGAAGAGTTACTTTAGGAAATGTTCGGAATAGACCTCCCAAGTGAGGTGATCATCGGGGAGAGCGTGTCTAAAAGAGTGTTCTTTGGCAGGTTTGAAGGAGAAAGCGTTATAGTCAAATTTTATACAGCCGACGATTTAAAATCAAGTGCCGCCAAAATAAAGCATGTAAAACAAGATAACTTAATGGATAATTTTGATGAAATAGAGACAACTACAGAAGACAGGGTAATTTACAACATATATGTGCATTACTTGATACAAAAAAGCTTGAGAATGGGTATGTACGCGGAGTACTACTGTCATGATGAGAAAAAGTGGATCAAAAAGTGCGTTGTAAAAAATGAGGACAGAGGTGAAGACAACGTTTACGGTTGTTTTGTTAAACTAAAAAACAAATTAATGGGTGAAGAAGTGACGAGTTACAAAGAAAACTCAGAAATTCCGTTTGTACGACTGAAACACATTGTTGGGGTAAAATTTGATTCTGAAACAGAAACTTTTATTCCGCAAAATCAAGCAATTTGTTTAATTTTCCCAAAGCTTAGCGAACCTGTAATGAATTACAACAGCGGAGAACTAAAGTGGAGCGTGAACTCCGAGTACTTTTATATTTTCTCAGATGAGAGAAAAATTTCACAATTTTTCAGAAACGTTGTACTCGCTTTGTTTTTTTTGTTTGAAAAATTGAATATTGTTCACAAAGATATCAAAATTGAAAATATATGCACGGTTAAATACGGGGACACACATTTACCAGTAATAATAGACTTTGGAGAGTCACAAATATTAATGGGTGATAAAAGATTAATGGATTCATACGGAACACATTCAATGCTCCCTCCAGAAGCATTTTTTTCGTCTTTCCACGACTATATTGGTTCATTTAGAGGATACTGCTCCGAAAAAAGAGAAATTTGGACCCTGGGCTGCCTGCTACACATAATGGTATTCGGATATCCGCCTCTATTTGATATATTGTCCGAAAAGTCCCCCATTGAATTTCAGCTCAGTTTGTGCGACAAAAATCAAAAAATTGAAATTCCAAAGTACTCACAAATTATACAAAAGGAAACGTCAAATGAATTGAATCATTTGTTATCTGGGTTGCTCTGCAAAAATCCAAACTCGAGGTTTAGTTTCGAGGACGTCTTAAAAGACCCATGGGTGGTTGGGGAGATTAGTTAATTGCTTTATATACAAAGATAATAGATCAGGCGCCAATTTGAAATGGGTATTTTTTTCTTTGGATCGTAAATGCAGGATTCAATTAAAAATTTAACACAACATGAGTGACTTCAAAAACGGAATATTGGAGGTTGTTAATGGGATCACACTTCCAGAGTGCGATGATAGGGAGTATCGTGCTTTAAAATTGGAGAATGGATTGACTGTCTTTCTCGTTTCTGATAAAGAAACGAAAATAAGTGGTTGTTGTCTAACAGTAAACATCGGTGCAATGTATTCCCCTAAAAACCTTAATGGGCTCGCACACTTTTTAGAGCATATGTTATTCTGTGGGACGAAAAAATATCCAGATGTTGATGAGTATCAAAAGTTTATTTTGAGTCACGGTGGTAAAAGACAAGGTGTTACAACTAGGTCAACAACTACATACTATTTTGAAATAAAGAATGATGTTTTTACAGAGGCACTTGAGAGATTTTCATTGTTCTTTGTTGAGCCTCTTTTTTGTAAGAAAATGGTTGAAAAAGAGGTATCTGCCATAGAAAATGAATTTCACCTTAAATATCAGTCTGATGAAAGGGTTAGGTTTCATTTATTGGCACAACTTTCAGACGAGTCTCATCCGTTAAACTGTTTCACAACTGGGAATAAAGAAACATTGTTGGACAACCCGGCGAAATTAAACATAGATGTTCATAAAGAATTATTAGAGTTTTACTATCGATATTACAGCAGCAACATTATGTCAGTGCTAATTTATGGCAAGGAAGATATTGATGTGTTGCAAGATTATTCAGTTAGGTTTTTCTCAAAGGTGCCAAATAATAATGTAACTTGTATGGACTACGATTTCATATTTAAAAATAATCCTCCTTATTCAACATCCAATTCAATTGGAAAACTGATAAAATTAATTCCATATGAAACAGACAAAAGATTTAAAGTATACTTTCCATTACCTCCTTTAGATAAATACATTGAAGGTTGTGCATACACGTACATTTCCCATGTTATTTCTCATAGAGGGGAGGGAAGCATTTCCTCAATTCTTAGAAAAAAGAAACTCGCGACAAATGCTTCATTTTTCATTACTAATGATGATCCATGTGCATTAGCACAATTTAATGTCGTATTGACAGATTTGGGTTACAGTAATATTAAAGAAGTTATTCACGTTATATTCAATTTTATAATGTTATTTAGATCCACACCTGTGATTCCAGAGTTGGTGTCGGAATTCATAGGATTGACAGAATCTTGCTTTAAATATCAGCCGAAGCTGTCAATTCTTGATCTCTTTGGCTTACCAGCAAAGTATTTGAAGTACAAATGCAAGCTAAAGGAGATTTTTTCGATAGGTTGTAGAGTAAAAAATTTCTCGGAGAAGGAGGTTTATATGATTCTGGAGTTTTTAAATGTAAATAACTGTTTTATGCTGTTATCTTCAAAAAATGTTGAAGAGGAGTATAACTCCCACCCAGAATCCTTTAAAACTGAGTATTACTACAATACAAAGTACAGTATATCAGAATTTGACGATGAAATTAAAGAAATATTGAATCAGGCAAATGTGGATAAAGCGATTGAGTTGGGTTTATTATTACCGAAGCCAAATCCATTTGTTTCTACTGAGTTTGGAATTCTTAATCAACAACAGAAGTGTGTAAATGATTTTGATAGAGTTCCAGAATTATTAATACTAGACGAGTTGGAAGATGAACCTTGCAACACTCCACGCGTATGGTTTAAACCAGATACTACATTCAATTCTCCACATTCTATAATAAATATGAGACTTGCAATTACAAATATACCAAATGTAACTACTGAGAACAAGTATTCTGAATTTAAATGTTTTCCGAATGAATTGATATTTCAAGTTTTTGGCGAGATATTTGATAAAGTTATGTATAGGTGTTTACACCAATATTCATCGGATATACAGGCAGCATGTTTGTCTTACAACATAAATTATAATGCAAGGACAAATGTTTTTGTAATTGAAGGAACAGGATTATCCCAGAAACTAGATTATTTGGTAACCTTTATATTTGATGTATTGTTTAATGAAACAACAAATAAGGAGCACTATGATGAAGCGATCATATTGATTAAAAAGGATTGGGAAAACAAAATAAACAAACCAAATCTAACAACATTTTCACTTGAGTGTGTTTCTGAAACACTGTCGCCTCATTTTTTTAGTAAAAGAGAAAAACTACTCTTATTGGAAATTTTTTCCCATAGACTCTTTTGCGATATTAGGTTGAATTTCTTTAAATACTGTAAATTAGAAGGTTTGATAATGGGCAACTACTTGATTTCCGATGCAAGAAAAATTGTTATTAATTATTGGAACAAATTGAATAACTTCAGGAACAATATCGATTTAAGTGCTTCTTTTGAAGTTATAGAGGTGGAACCATTCTCAGTCATAAGACTAGAAAGAGACCTTTACACACTTAACTATCTTCCAAGTCTCTCAGACAAAAACGGATGTTGGCTACTTAGTTTCTATGTTGGAAAATTTGATGTGAAAACACAGGCAATTTGCGATGTAATATTGCCATTCATCACAAGCGAAATATTTGCAGAACTAAGGACGAATCAGCAATTAGCATACATTGTGAGGGCAACCCAAATATTCACCTCCCCAGCAATTATAGTTGGATACTACATCCAGTCTTCTGAATTTAACAATTCTCTAGTGCTTAAGAGGCTACTTGAATTTCATACACATAAAGTCAAAAGCGAGCTAAGGAGCAAGTTAGACAACAAGTTATTCGACAAACTCGTAGATTCTGCCGTTCAAACGCTTTCGTCAAGTCCAAAAAGTATATTTGACGAGTACAAAAGCTACTTGCATGAGATTAATGAAAGATCATTTTTATTCGACATAAGAAAGAGAAAAGTTGAGATACTAAAGGATCTTGATTATCAGGACTTTATTGAGTTTTACGATAAAATTTGGGATTCAAAGTCAATATTAACTGAAGTTAGATCACAAATAGACAATGAAAAAAAGTCAGGGGAGACCAATTCGGAATCTTTTTACATTCCAAAGGAGTACCGCCAGATTGATCCCATAAATTTAGTATCTAGAGATCCAAATACGTCGAGGGTATTTCTCGGACAAAATATCGGCTAGTGGTTTGCACATAGCATTAAAAATGTTCTTATAATCATTGATTATATAGACTTTTAGTTTGGTATTAAATTGTTTCCTTGTCACTCTTTCTGTTTGTATATTTAATTGCGGCAACTTGTTTTTTTAATTCCGAGGGAACGGGGGCTATTTCACTTTCGAGGTGTTTGTGATTTTCAGTGAGACAAATTTAAAGTTAGGATTATATACATGCCAGAAATTGATTCAAAAATGGCCCCAATTGCAGTTGAAAACAACGTAATAAAGCCTATTTTCGATGAGAATAAGTACAGATCCCTCATTCTTTCAAATAAGTTGAGAGTATTGTTAGTATCTGATGATAGAGCAGAAATATCAGGTGCTGTTTTGTCTGTATTTGTGGGATACCAACATGATCCGGAAAATTTAAATGGATTGGCTCATTTTCTTGAGCACATGTTATTTTTGGGATCAAAAAAATATCCGGATCCATTTGAATTTGATAATTATGTAAAACAAAATGGAGGAAGTATGAATGCACATACAGACTACCATGAAACTTCTTATTATTTTGATGTAAACAGTGAATCTCTTGAGGGGGTTTTGGACCGTTTCTCTGGGTTTTTTGTTTGTCCATTATTTGACACAACTTACGTAGAGAGGGAAGTAAATGCAGTTAATAGTGAACACGAGATGAATTTACTTTATGACTTATTTATCAAGTATCACATAATATCCTCTTCAGCTAGAAGTGGACATCCGGTGTCAAAGTTTGGTACAGGAAGTTTGCAGACACTTAAAATTGAACCTGAAGAAAAAGGCATTGATGTAATAAAAGAATTGAAGGAATTTCACAATAAATATTATTGTTCAGGAATAATGTGTTTGACCTTGATCTCAAACCACAGCCTGGATACTTTGCAGGAATATGTAACAAAGTATTTCTCCGATATAACAAACAAGGGTGCCTCTATCCCAAATTACTTCGATGAATTTGAAGTTGAAAAACCTTATCTTAGCATAAAGGACTCCCCAAAAGATGGATCTTTGGGTTCTGTTATATACATTGTCCCAAACAAAAACGAGAGGAGCATTACACTCAATTATCAATTTCCTGACATTAGAAAGTTTAAAAGGGAATCTCCGGAATTGTACTTTTTGGAAATATTGGGCCACGAGGGACATGGAAGTTTGACTTCTATATTAAGGAGGAATGGTTTGTGCTACAGTTTGTCTAGTGGACTGAACGAAATGTTTTCAGCAAATCTGTTTGAAATCACCATTAAATTAACGGAAAAAGGATACTTGGAGATTAACAGAGTTATAGAATACACACTAAATTACGTTAATCTTATGGTTGAAAAAGATATTGATATGGATATTGTTTCAGATATAGTGAAACTGAAACAAATTATATTCGACTACAAAAATAGACCAAGTATAGAAGAACTAATAGGTAGATCAACATTTTTAGTTGCTAATAATGTTCCACTTAATGAGGTGCTTTCGTATGGAAACAGAATTGAAAGAATAGATATTGAAGCAGTTAAAATGCTTAAAAAGTACTTTTCTCCTGATAATATGTTTATTGTATTTTCGTTTCCAGAAAATAAAGTGATGATTGAGGACAAGAGGTATGCAGAAGAATTAATATACGATAGACACTACAAATTAAATTACTTAAAACAAGAGTTTTACTCTGAGATTAAAAATATCATTAACAATGTAAGTATAGATTATTCAAGTAGAATCGGACTCGAATTGCCTAAAAAGAACGAGTACATACCAGAAAAATTGGATATTGTAAACGCTCAAAACAAGGATGTATTATCATTTCCCGAACAAGTTGACATGAATGCGAGTCCATTTACAGGAAGAGTCAAAACATACTTTAAACCAGACACCACATTTTCTACGCCACACGGATTCACGCAGATATTTTTCTATTCAACAAAAGAAACAACATGCGAAACCCTTGTTATGGATCATCTTGTTTCCCTTACAATAACTAAAATGATTTCAGAGGAAGCCTATAGTGCAATTCTTGCAAATCTAGATTGCAAGATTATCGGAGGATTTTCACTTAATAACTCATTTGATTCAATTTCTATTACTTTGTCAGGATTCAACGACAAAACTGGAAATCTCTTGCAATTTATTGTAAACTCAATAATTAATTTGAAAAATGATTCTAAATCTGAGTACATTTCGTTCTTTAACGAGGCAGTTGAGGAAACAAAAGAAAAAGTAGGAAATTCATTGTATAATCCAAGCAGATTAGTTCAATTAACACTTTACAATTTCAAGGAATTTTATTCAAATTACACTCCATCAAAGGAAAGTATATTGAAAACGATTGACTCTGTTAACTACCAGAAGTTGTGTAATTATGCTTTTGACTTCTTCTCAAATTGCATTATCAGATCTGTTATTTTGGGTAATTTTAATATGGAAGAAGTACATGACTTAATGAATATTGTTTTAACGGAGCAGCTACTAGGTTCAAATTATAACGTAGTTGAGAACACCGATAAATTGGTTTTAAGAACATGTATTGATGTTGAATCTTCTATTAAAGGTGATACGAAAATTCATTCAAATAACCTTATTTTCTCTAAACCAGTGCTAAACCCTGTGGATAAAAATGGTGCTGTTGTTTATACTATAGACATGGGTAGATATAACCTTAGAAATATGGTTTTGCTTGATTTGCTTTCAAAATACTTGGATGTTAAGTGTTTCCATGAACTAAGAACAAATCAACAACTTGGGTACGTAGTGAAATGCTCCTCCTTTAACCTAAAACCCGTAATTGGGATAAACATCATTGTACAATCACCTGAATACAGCAATATTTTGGTGATAAACAGAATTGACAGAGTCATTCAAAAATTACTAGACGGGATTGACCAAAGTATGAGTGAGGAAGAATTCAATTCTTATGTTGAATCTGAAATTAAAATTTACTCTAATAAGCCGAAGAATCTGGAAGAAGAAATGCACACGTATCTGGTTGCACTAACAAATGGAGATAACGAGTTTGACTGGAAACAGAAAGCTATTAAAATACTAAAAGAACTAAGTTACAGTGAATTTAAAAGTTTTGTTGGAATGCTATTAGAAAGGCCTAAAATAATAGTTCAATCAATCTCTGTTTTCGAGTCAAAGAAAAACAGAGAAGGATTGGAAAAAGACTATATAGACAATAAATACTTGAAAATTGACGAGTTTTCAAAATTCAAAGATAGCAAAGAAGCAGAAGTATTCTCCATTTTAACGTGAAATTCTTTTTCATTTGTTTACTCGAAGGATTTATGAAAATGCGCTAAAATTATTAGCCAAAATACCTTAGACCTTCCTTCAATTGAAAACCAAGTTTAAACACACGAAAATATAGATACTAGTGAAAGGAGTGTAGGTATAGTATCATATCTTTAGAGTTGTTCTGTTAGGTTTGAAACGTATTTTTATTATTTACCTAGTGTCCTATTTGTCCTCTAACTGCTTTAGTAGAAATAGATACCAACATAGGCGGGAGACAATATATTGATAAACTATGACGCAATTAGGCTGAAAGGTAAATAAAGATTTAATTTTACAAAGAATCGTTTTTTTTCACGACTATGATATGTAAGAGATGAAAATTCGTTCAGGTAAAAGCATTTTACTGTTTATTTTGGTCTTTTACTTTGGTGTTTTAACTTTGTTTATTGAGGGAACAGGAGTAGAAGTTGGAAGTGACGAATGCATTAATCAAGAATTTGTTTTTCCCTGGGGAGGTGATTACCTAGATGCTTGTTTGGCTTTTGGGTGTCGTAAAGTACGAGACCACAAAAGTTGGTACCGTTTTTGGAATAGAAGACCGGAATACTTACATGTAAATGTTAATGGAAATGAACAGGTTACGCAATGTGTAGATTGCGAAGGATTTATAAAGAAAGGTCCTCTATTTGGTGGAATGTTAATTTGCACTCCTATAGAAATTGGAGGCAAATTCGCTACTCCAAAGGGATGGGTTTCATTAGCAACAGGAAGTTTGAGATTAAATGAGGTTATTAAAAAGAAAAGTTCCTTAAAATTAATCCCAAACAATTGGAGAATAAATGGAAGTAATAATGAAACGAGTCTCGATTTTTCCAAATGCTTAACTCAAGGTGAAGATTCAATATTAACTTTGTCGATAATTGTAACGGTTTCTAACGTATTAACTAATGATTCAAAACTTCCAAAATATAGGAAGAAGCTAAGGTTGTTGAGTGAGGACATTAATGTTAGAATCAAAACATTGAATTATAGAGACGAAGAATCAGTAGAGGATGACCTTATTGACGATGTTGAAGATGATGTTCAATACGATAATACCGATGAATATACGCTATTTGATAATAGTAAATTTACCTTTAACCAAGAGGAAATTATGACTCCCAAAAAGCAAGTTAAAACAAAAAAAAAGGTATTTACTGGTGCAGAGAGATTACCTAGAGGCTGGAAGTTGAGCAAAGGTCAAACTTCAATCTATTCCTCTTCGGATGTGATTGATATTCAAGTAGCTGGAGAGTTGAACCCTAATGAATTGGCACAGGTTGTATTAACATGTAACAATAGATTCATGGATTGTAATATCCAAGATTTCGTTTCTTGCTTTAATATTATGTGTAAATCAACAACTAAGGAAGATTTAATAAGGAGAACTGCTCTTAAAAAAGCCAGGCAATTTATTTCTGACTCTATTATTAAAGGCGAAACAAAACCAATACTAGGAGTCCCACAAACGCAAAGTGAAATCGGACAAGTTTCGATGAATACTCAAATTTTAAATCAATTTCAATTAAAACAAGGTGGTATTGTTAGTGGCATTAATTATATGCCTCCAAGAATCATGACTGCCCCGACTACGCATCCTGCTTCCGGTACTCTTGTGGAGAATAAATTTCAATTTGGAAACGTTAATGTAGAAAAACCTGTTGATAATGTTTTTACACAAAATAGTCAGAGTTTTGGAGTAAATAAACTTGTAATGCCTCCCGTATTTGGTGCAAATAGGCTTTTAATAAATGACTACAGTAAATTAAATGATTCAAATAAGGTTGATTTAAATAGTAGAATCGCAAATGGAGCTGTAAACTACGCCCAATTTTTTCCTGGTTCTTTTGAGAACACCCAAAATTTAGATGTAATTAATTATTCGGATGATTCTGAGGAAAGTGAAGAAATTGACGACATAGTATTACCTACAAATACCAATTTAATTGATAATAGAATGATGTTAAAACAGAACACTTCCATCAACGAGAATGTATTGAATCAACCTTCAATGAATATCATTAAATGTATAAAACCTGTTGCAAAGGTGGTTCGACCTGTAGCCAGTGGTGCAGTTATTACTGGAAATGTTAGGGGCAACATATACAAATGTTTGGGAACTGAAGCACAGAATACAACTTTTCCTGATAATAATTTAAATATATTAAAGCCAAAAATTTTGAATATCATTCCACAAAATTCCCTTGACAGTAACGAGTTATTGGTAGCAAAAAACTGTGTTAAAGTTCTCCCTGTGGAGACAGTTAATTTGCAAGTTCCCGTGAGAATTGAACCAGAGGCTAATAAAGTTAAAGATATTCAGATTATTAATCTTAATAATCAAGGACTTAGAACAGTTAAAATTGTTAGGGGAGAAATAGTTGAGGCACCTGCTAATAAACCAAAAATTATACTAATAAAAGATAATCATAATAAAAGTGCAAATTTAGTCGAAAATG
This sequence comes from Cryptosporidium ryanae, assembly GCF_009792415.1. Taxonomy (NCBI): domain Eukaryota; phylum Apicomplexa; class Conoidasida; order Eucoccidiorida; family Cryptosporidiidae; genus Cryptosporidium; species Cryptosporidium ryanae. The sequence goes on from NW_027125542.1 coordinate 195,334, forward strand.
AGATTGAAAAACCTAACATTCCAAGAAATGTTAAAAAGTTGATAATTGAAAAAGAAGAAAAACCTTATTATGTCAAATGTTACGGTTCGTCTAAAATTATTATTCCTAAGAAACAGAATAAAGAAGAGATACTAATAGATGACGACTTTAAATACGATAAAAAATTATCTAGTAACAAAAAACCTAAAAAACTGATATTGTTAGATAAAAGAAAGAGGTCTCATTCAATGCGTAATGAAAATATGTTTATTGATAAAGTTTCACCCCAAAAATACATTCTAGCTGGATTAGATGCTTTGAAGAAGAAGCCTAAAAAAATATTTTTTATTAAAGACAATATAACAGGTGAAGAGAGTGAGGTTGTTGATTTGGAGGACTGTATTCCAAGAAGAAAAGCAGGTGGAGTGTATATATCAGACAAAAATTATCGTTCAGGAGCAAAGAGTAGTAGCACTAAGGAATATATTTCGGATTATCCACAAGAGGATGATTATAGTACAATAATTTTAAAGAGGATTGATCAACGTGACAATGTCAGTAAGGATGAATGTAATTCTGAATCCAGTTTTGATAATGTTGGTAAACTGCAGTCAATGCATGAACAAAAACGTATAGAAATGGAAGATAAACGTAGAGATGATACAAGTGTTAGAAATTACTCTGATGAGGAACCAGGTAATATTTCATCTTCAGAATCACAAAAAGAGATAAATCACATATCTACTAAAACCAACCTTGAAACTAAAAAAATAGGAAAATCCGTGTTGGGCTACTCTATATTTACCGCCATAGTTTTGTTTGTATTTTTCATTATTATAAGACTTTTCCTACTTTAATAAATGTTTATAACTAAGTGGCAAAAACTATTTTTAGTTGATAGTTTTAATTTGAACTTTTATATTTCACCTATAATTATTATTTTTTTGAGTTATTTTTCTTTGTTTTCATAGTTTATACGCTCTGAGTGCCGGTTTTCGTGAGTAGGTCTAGACAACACTCTATTTAAATAATTATCGCATATATTCTTATGTGATTCAACAACCTTAAAGTTAAAAGCAGTAGGATGAGATAAATTGGTGTTTTCCATTCTTTATAGGGACATACTCACTTTTTACGCGTTAAATTTATGCGATGAATGATCCAAAAGCCGCATAAACTTCAATAGTAGTTTCAAAAATGCTCTTTTAAAATAAAAAGTAATTGATATAAGACTGCCTTTACTAGGATAATAAATGATATCAGAATTGGATATAAGCAACTCTTTAAAGATTTTGTTTTTTTTAAGTGAGCTAGATAAGTCAAAAGACTTTATTGACTATGTTGATTTTTCAAACAATCAGGAGTTTTCTGATGACTTTAACTACGTCAAAGAAGAAAACACCTTAATAATTAGTTCAAATTTCAAGAAAATATTGTTGGTTGAAATATATGAGTTTATTAAAAGATGTGGTTATAATTCAATAAATATTGATTATGATTCTAAATTTGAGCTAATTAGAGCTCAAACTATTTTAGACAGATTTTCTATCATTATTGCACTAAAAGAGACAATTTTGTGGGATTTGTTAACTTTATTAATGCTTATTGAAGGCAACAGTCCAATCATTTGGGAGAAAAAGAATTATATATTAAATAATATACTTAAGATAAAGCCTCGCAAGAATTATTTGAGCTTTATTGAGTATGAAATTAAGCTAATAAGAGCAACACTAAACAATGTGTGTAAATCAAGTGATATTTGGAACTATTTGGAGACTATTACATACGAATATTTCAAAATTTTCTGTGAACTTGGAAATTTTGAGGAAAAACTAAAAATAGAATATATTTTGAATTTCCATAACGGTTTCATTCACAGACAGCTTAACATCCACGAAAATAACTATTATTGTTGGAGTTTTGTGAACTGGCTAATTTTTACACTAGTTCCTTCAATTAAACAACAAGAATACGATCAAAAGTTTCAATATGGTGAAAGTTACTTAAGCAAATCAGAAGAATGGATAATCAGGCTCCTCTTAACACAACCATTTAACTTTGGTGGTTACAATGCATTAGTTAACATTACAGAATTAAAATTAAAGAATTGTGTTAGCAATACCAAAACTGACGAATTAATTATGATCACACATTCTAAGAAAACATTGAATCTACTTAAAAAGATAATTGAAACGTTTAAAGAAAGTCATAAAAGCTGTATTCCTATTGTTTTACACTTCAGATACTGTTTATTTGTTCTTGTTTCTAATTACAGTTTGGAAAATTCACATGATATTTTACTTGAAAATGAAATAAATTGGATTAAAGAGATGAACCTAAATAAAATGAAAATAGAAGATGTTAAGGAGGTTAGAACCCATATTGAATCTTTGAAGAAGGAATTTTCTAAGTACATCAAAAACAAAGATAGTTATTCAGATATTATTAATGACTTATTTGCAATTTAAAATAATTTCTTGATTTATCACTATTTTTTAACTCAAGATGCGCCAATTTATCTTGAACATGCTTCAACTTGTTTTTAATTTTTGTTTGGATTTGGCTATAATTAAAAACTAAATAGTCTGAGTTATGAAATGGCAAATTCCCAGAAGGCTGAATCCGATTATGGAGACATGAATAACTTAAGCAATAATATGTCCAAAGTTTACATAGGAGTAAATAATCATTATGATGATGATTTTGTGGGGAACTACGATAAACAAAGAATACAAGACTTTGGTATTTATAGTAGCGATTCAGACAAGGAGATTGAAAACGTTTTGAGTGGTGTTTCTGTGAATTTTTCAAATGAATCACCATCCGCATGTCAACAAGAAGACGTCAAAACGCCTATTAAAAGACCTTATCTTAAAAAAGGAGAGGGAAAGTCCCTAGTTATAAGTAATTCGAGGAAGAGTTTAAAAAAAACAGAAGAAAATAATTCTATTTTATTTAAAGGAGAAAAAAAAGTGCAAAAGGTTCCAAACTATTCACTTTCAAGTTTTGAATCTACAGGTTCTATGTTAACAACAGAAAATAATGGATTAGAAACCAACTATGATGAACTTATTCAGAAAAAATTGGACCTGATTGATGAGAAAATTGAGTATATTCACGAAACACAGGAAGATATCATAAAAAAAAAGGCAATTATTTTTAATGAGAAAAAAAGATTGGAAAATTTTAAGATTGCATTTGAGAAAGAACTTAAAGCAAAGTATGAAAAGAGGTTTTTCAAGTTAGAAGAGGAGGTAAAGAAACTCAGACAGGAGAACAATAAACTTGAAAAAGAAAAGGTTAATTCAAATGACTTAATTACAAGGCTTAAGATGGCAATAAAAAACAAGGATGCTGAAATATCTCGTCTTAAGGATATTAATAGGGAAAAAAAAGAAAATGAAAGGAAGGTTGATAAAAACAAAATTAGAGGAGCTTACAATGAAAGCAAGGGGAACTCAGAAAGTGAATTTAACTTTTTTGTTTCTAGTTCAACCTATTCAAAGCCAACTTCAAACAGGTCAATGGTCTCAAATGAAATCGCTTCTGCAAATAAAGACATAATAATAGAGGAATTTATCTCAAAGTTTAATTTCGAAAAAGAACTGGACTCACTATACGGAATTCTAAGTACTTCTTTTAGCCTTTTAACTGAAAGCTTTGAATTTACATCTCTCCCAAAAATTCCAAGTGATTTAAATAAGCCTTGGTGTGACATAGAGAAGCCATACAGGATCAATAAAGATGACATTTCGAAGACAATTACATTCAAATTCCCAAGTGGATTAGTTGAGGTTGTATTCTTTGACGATAGTGATAATTCAATTTGCCCTGTAAATACGAGAAAACTACTTTGGACTCATTTAGGTTGGTGTATTTTGGTTTACCCGAATAACGATATAAAAGCAATTAAACCTGATAAAGATATTATATATCACTATGTGAACAAAGGAATTGTGAGATGTGTAGTCAATATTAATAGCTTTCTAAATAATGACTTTGAATCTTCTAAATTACATATAAGCAAATTCTTTTCAATAGGGCAACTTCAATGTTTTGACCCTGACACGAAGAAAACATATATAGTTCACTCGGACAATACCCTACAGATATTAAATAACTCATGTGTTTAGACTTGAATATATTTGAATTGAATATTGTATTGGAACTATATCGTCATTTGGCCCTATTTCCTTGTGCATTCTACACATCACTATTGGGAAATTGTTATTAATTACACTAACGTATTTACCTTTAATTTGGAAATTGGGTGATTCCTTAAGACTTATATTTGACAAACTAATTGAGTTCTCGGGATTTATTGACGAAAATGCTTCAATTTGACTTGGAACGGAGTCATTAACATATTGAATAATTAACTCTTTATCATAAATCGGAAGGACAAAAATCACAGGCGAATTGAAATTGTTTAGATTTGAATAGTACTTGATACTAGAATTTATGAGTTTCTTTGATATATCCCATTTAAATTTATTTCTTGTCAAAAAATTAGAAATAAAACACACGGGAAGCAACATTTTGATTCTATTTAGCAACTCAACTTTAACTTGATTCAATTCATTGATATCATTTTCTTGAATCAAACTGTTGTATTTTAAATAAAGCTCATTTAAATGCCAATTAAAGCTACTTTCGCTAACCAAAGGTTCTGATTTTTTTATTATTGTTTTTATATGTGTTATAATATTCTCAAACCCTATTTGAATAATTACATTCTTCAAAGTAATATAATTCTCAAAATGCTTTCTTACAATTGAATCCAACTTTGATTTCTTGTCTTTAATGCAAGAGTTTTGTTCTTTCCCGTTAATACAGTTTTTATCCGTATAAATGTCATATTTATGTGCTTCGACGGCTATCCTTGCTAACTCAGCAAAAACTGTTGTGTTTTCATCCCTTATATTGGGAATAAATCTAATTTCGTATGAAGATTGATATAAAGACCTGTTAATATCAGCCAAAATATCCACGATAACTTTCTTAATTTGTTTAAAGTCATTTATATCTTTAACGTAATTCCAAACGTAATCTGTAAAGTCAAAATCATGTTCGTTATACGTATTATCAACGTTTTGAACGAGCTTGTTTTCCTTATTTTCATCTGAACAATTATCTATAATCTCTAATAGAGAACAAATCCGTAACTTCGATAGTTCCTTAGAGAAATCTGATAAATTTGTAGATGACAGGAGGTCAATATTTAATCTATTGTCATCAACATTATCCATTGACTTTTCCTCAATGTCAGCATGAATGAAGCGCTCCAAAGAACTTATTCCTTCAACCAATGCCTTTATTGGATGAAAATCGAGTTCACCTAAATCAATTTTAAGTGCGAATAATGCGTCCTCTATGTCATCAATATTTGTTTTTGTGATTGTTGGTAGAAGTCGTTCATTGATATTCAAACTCCATCTAACAAGTAAAGTCGAGAGGGTACCTGGTGATATATTTAAGCATCCATTATAATTGTACTCCTCAAAGATATCCGCTTCTTTGTAAAGATATCTACTGTTCAATTTAATATTTCCAGTTTCATCCTCGCATCCATTGAAGGGAATGTCGTACCTAGAAACAATATTGCACTCTTTTAAATTAGAAAGTGAATTCAGGTTTCCCGGAACAATAAATTCCCTAATAAATCCCTCACTTTGTCTAATTGAATCCTGAAAATAAGCTTCATTCACATTAGGAACATAAACAACACTAATAGAAAATCCACTATTATCACTACTGATAACCTCGTGCTTTTTTGGTGCTAATACTATATACAAAAGCTTTTTGTGAGGGTCGCTACATTTATCATCTTTTACAAAAAAAACCATCATCACATTCAAATTAACCTGATTCAGAATGAGCAAATATATCACTTTTCTTACAAAATAAATATCAAATGGATTGAGTTTCTTCTCTGAAATAATGTACTCGTAGTCACTTGACAATACAAGTAAATTATCTTCAGCTACTGCCGATTCATCAACTTTGCTAAAAAGTAAAAACTGACTAAAGCGTTTGATTAAATTCATTACACTGTTCCTGTTTATCACAGAATTCAGTTCTTGCGATACACACATCCTTGTATTATTTATTTTTGTTCTATAATCGTTTATGTCTATTTTTTCAGTGTTTTGAAAATCGTCAGAATGAACGGAACTTGTGATAAGAATGAAACCATGGTTGAATCTCCTATTCAAAGGGTGGTAATTTTCACTTCTTGTATCCCATACTAGAATATCACCAACTACTCCAGTCAAGTTGGTTTCATTAACTCTTGAAGTTTCATTTATATTAAGTATATCCTCATAAAGTTTCATTTTAAACGAATTCTGCCAAAGTAAAATAAATGTTTTATTTTAATAATAATTCATTCATTATTTGATCTTTAAATAGGAAAAGTTTTTACGTACAAATTACTCACATAAAAAAATAAACCAACATAATACTCCAATATATTTTTTAAACCCTATTTGAGCTTAGCGCATTTATTTTAAACTGCCACTGCGCCACAAAGTCGAACGTATTTTTTGACCAAAGTAAACCTGAAATAAGTTTTTATGACCTGATATTTAGAAAGAGACACTGACAGACTTCTCCGTAATCAGAAGGACAATTGTTCGTATGTATCTATTTTCCTTCACTTCGTGAGAAAGTTTGTTACTTTAAAATTTAAAACTAGGGTTATCTGTTTAGGACTGTCATTCATATAAAAAAAAAAGTAACTCTCGAATATTTATAAGAACATAAATAGATAAAGATGGATAATAGTGATAATAGATTCTTCCGTGCAAGAAGAACACTATGTGAAATGCTGGAAGATCGCGGTTACATAGTTTCAAGTCAAGATAAGGAGGAAGATTTTGCGACATTCAGGGAAAAATTCGAATCACATCAACGTCTTAGATCTAGAATGCTTATGGTTGCCTCCCATAGACAAGATCAGAGTAAGAGAATTATCTGTTACTTTGCTGACGAATCTAAGAAGACAGGTGTGAAACCTATAAGAGATATTGTGGAAAAAATGGATGAACACTCAATTCAAAGAGCTATATTAATTTCTCAAAATGTGCTGACTGCTCATGCGAAAGTAGCAATATTGGATGCAGCCCCGAAACATTATATAGAAAGTTTTTTAGAAAACGAATTACTAGTTAATATAACGAAACATGAGCTTGTTCCAAAGCATATTTTACTATCTGACGAAGATAAGGCACAATTACTAGAAAGGTATAAAATTAAAGAAACACAATTGCCAAGAATCCAGTTCGCGGATCCAGTCGCAAGATACTTCGGACTGTCTAAGGGACAAGTAGTTAAAATCATTCGCCCTTCTGAAACTGCAGGTAGATATGTGACCTATAGACTCGTAGTATAGACAAATATCTGGAAAAAAACCTACCGTTTGTTGGGCAAAATAGTTAATTACCTAAAAAACTATTAAAAAAATCAGAATAAAGTCAATTTGTTCCGAAAATTCAAAAGAAACATTTAGGTATCTACAGGTAATGATACCAGTGGATTATTAATAAAATTGAAAAAGTAAAATCTTAAATCAATATTATCAAGGAAAATAATTCATTTGAGAAACCCAAACAAAGTTGAGTTTCAATGAATACAAAACGAACCAGGAAAAAACTAGGATATCAATAGGTAAATTAACACTTTAACTATAAAGTAACTTATTTTGAATAGTTTGTTACGATTAATTATATGTTTATATTACTGAATCAATCCGTCTATTCCATCGTATGTATAGGTTGTTAATTTGGCTTCGGGGAGCAAGATAGGGTGAATATTGGCATCTGTTTGTGTATAAACGAACCAAGTGGCAAATTCACGAAAGCAACCATTGTCAATGGTATTCCTTATTGACGATAATAAACTCTGATATTGCCAATAATTGTGCATAAATAGTAGCGATAATCCCAATATCTCCTTGGAGTTTATTAAGTGATGTACATAGGATCTCGAGTATCTTACAGGAGAGTTGTCTGTGATTTTCCCCATATCACATGAGTATTTTCTATCACTCAAGTCAATGTATTTAGCTCCACCAAAACATTTCAATCTATCGTTGTTCAAAAAATCCAGAGATGAAAAATCGCCTTTCAACAGGAACTCCTCCATATTTTCCTTCTCGCATAAATTGTAATCAATTTTTTCCTTGTTAATCCAGAAATCGTCAAGGTCAAATGTAAGTGCAATTCCACGAAGGCTAGATTTATACACATATGGACATTCAACAACGTCTATACCAAGGTATATTGCTTGCAAAATTTCTATTGGACTTCCTATGTGTAGAGAAATAAATCTCAATTTTTCTGGTGGTAAGTGATCTATAACTTCTCTTATACATTCAGTACGTGTGAGTGTATCCTCCTTGTGTCCTAAACCACCTATCATAACACCCAAAATAACATCATCATATAACTTAGCAGTTCGAGACTGTTCAAGGGTTTTGTATTTTAGTTCCGGGATTCCAGTCTCTCTAACAAAATGTACGTTTTCCAGTCCTTTACCCTGACCTTTACATAAGTCCAAAACTCCAAGTGATGCTGCACCTCTATAATCCTTAAAGTGAGCTCCTTGGATGTTAACTAAAACTTTTGTTCGGTTTTCCCTGATTCCTTTAGTACTATTAATACTATTAGATTTGATGTGATATTCGAGCAACTTTAAGAGCAAATCATTCGCCCTATAGATCGATCTAAACGATATATTCTTACCATAAGACCCAGAATTAGATTCTTCTGCAGGCGAAACGTAGAACACTGGGCTATATTCATCAATACAAGAAAACATATCTTTACAATCTATACTAGTCCTACCACTTTCTGTTCTAATAATAATATCTTTCGGTCCATTCCAACTAGAAATTCCCCCCTCGTACATTACTTGGTTGAACATCATGTACATAACATAACCTTTGTTAGCCATCTGTGACTTTGGTTGTTTGATGTAACCAAATCTCTGGTAACTACTGATAGTATTTTTATCATACTGTTTGACTGTTGCACTTTCTTCATCTTCTATAGGGTCTGCGGAGTCTTTATCAATACCAAAACCAATTAGTAAATAGTCTAATTCAGGTATCAAAGATGATACTTCATCTTTTCCGACTCCAATATGAGGAAGAATGTATAAAGGGAAACCCTTGAATGTTGGAATACTGATTGCAGGGGTTTTTATTGACACATTATTGTCACTTGTCGAATTGCATGTACTGCTTTCCGATATCTGATCCCTCTCGAAATGTGTAACCGAAGTCGACACGCCACAAACATTCTTACTTTTGCCTTGTCCCAGAGAATAACACTCTTTTATACTCAGGAGTCCAGATCTATACCTCAAATCATCGCTATCCGAAGAAAAATGTTGAAAAGAGGCCATTTTCTATAGCTTATCAAGTAATCTGTCATAGGTTTCATTCGCGCTTAAAAAGACAACTAGTTTATGACAGAGACGGATACTAATCAGTATTAAAAAATCGATTTAAAAAGACGAATAAATTTCAAATTACTCTCCTCTTGTCAACTTCGATCTCATATTCTTGAATTTATAAGCCTAAGCATAAATCTCTTTTCCTTTAAATTATACTCCTCGCGAATTAGAGTTATCATAAATAAGGATGTTCTTAAGCAACATCTGTAAATTTGCTGATTTTTGTGGAAAACTTTGATATTCTGCATTCAACTGATTGTTCTCTAAAGTTTCGTATTGTGAAGGTGATGATTGTATCCTGAAGAAGTCGGAAAATGATGAATTTTGTTCGTGTTTTGGTGTATTCGTTATATGGGGTGTCCCAAGGACATCGTATCGTGACTTTTCTATTAGGAACGTGTCTTCTAGCTTAGGATTCATTCTAATCTTGTTAATTTCATATCTCTGGCGATTTTGCTTGGGATTATTCATAAAATTGCAGTGTAGTTGAGCTGTATTAGGGAATGAGCTAACATTATGATTACTGTTGCCGTTATTTCGAGGAATATTGCAACCGAAGTACATGCTTTGATGTCCATTTTTATGTTTAGAGTCGAATTGGTCTTGGTTATTGTTCTTTGTTCCACGAGATGAACCTTCCACTATAGGACGTAGGGTGAGAGGAAGTAGCGCATCTTCACCTGCTTTTAGTTGTATTTTCAAAGGTTTTCCAAAAAATTTAATACCAGCAATAGAACGAATTGCTGCCCATGTGGAAGGTTTGTTATCGTAACTGATGAATCCGAAGCATCTATTAAGTTTTCCATTATTACTTGCAGTTGGGAGACGAATTCCAACAATATGTCCAAATTTCTGACAAAGTTGCATCAAGGTTACTTCTGTCCAGTCATTCGGAATTCCATATATAAATAAGTTTGCACCACCGGGTCCATCTCTTAACAAAGTAATAGTCGTAGGAAGGAACATCCTGTCATCTTTAGATTGATTTACAGGCAAACTTGTTTGAAGGGTACCTGTATAGGAGTCCCAATATTCACATACCCCGTTCTCTCTGTAATATTGCATCCACCTTGCTGGTAGTTGGTACATCTTTTGATCTCTCCTAAAGCAATCCCAAGCCCCGAAAAAGCTGTTGTTTTTTTCTATTCTATTGAATGACGGAAGCCAGATTTCGGTATTAGTTGGTTGATACATTATCATTCTTCGGTTTATTTCCTGAAATTCGGTAATTATTTGTTCAGCTTCCTGAGGATCATATGCGGATTCAAAACTTGAAGATAGGACAGATGGTGGAGGTGTTGGAGAAATACATGCTACTAAACGATGAAAGGGAACGTTTTTGAAATGTCTGCGCAGATGAAGGTTTTGAATAACTTTCTGAGCACAATTCCAAGTTTTAAATGTGGCATATGCCGTCCTCCATTCCTTGTAACTTGGTTGATAATTTAATGCAAGGAGCGTGTGGCCATCATCTTCACTTCTGGCATCAAATGAAGAAAGAATTACGGATTTCAAGCATTCAAAAGATACATTTGGTGGAATGTTACCAATAAACACAATAGGATATAGTAAACCACATGGTATCACAGCTATTGGATTGTCATTGAAAATAGAGTTATTAAGGCATCGGTTTTTGGGTTCTTTTGAGTTGCATATAGGTTCATCACCCAAATTTCCAATAAAAGAACCAAATTCATTCAGTACCAGACCGCTATTTTTGATAGAATCATCCCAAGCAATTTCTTCATTTTTTATACAGGAATCCTGAACAGACCAGCCAATATCCGAAGCTGTTGATTCACTTAGTGCTTGGGATTGCGTAATCAATTCTTCATCAAACGACGAAGAAAAGTAGCTTTCCTGTACTTTATTACCATGGCCCTTATACATTGTTCTGCATTAATATAATAAACTTACTTTCCAGGCTTCCAGGCATGCAACAAATTAATTAGTCCACAAAGAATCGGTTTGTTTCAAGAAGACAGCATATACTTGGCGGCAAGTGTCTCTAGTGGGGTTGTCAGCCAAATCTTATTTGGCAAACTAATGTAAATCTAGTCTTTGCGTAATACAAGATATACTAAAATAGACCTCAAAAATAACTCAGCATGAATCTAGGTACAACATTTTTCAGTTTAAATTTTGTTTACTGCAAAAATTTCAATGTAAAATTAGAATATTTCTGGTATTAAATATAAAATGCAATTAGGCAAAAACAAGCAGCATTAAAAAATATACTAATCTAGGAAATAGAAATTGCTGAAAATATAAATTAAATAATAGAACACTTAATTTTTCATGTAAATCGCACATTCAGCATTACTTTTGGCTTGTCTAACGCTATATCAGTCCTTTCCCCGTTTTTTTTTCGAAATCATTTGCTATGTTTACAGTTCGTTTCCTCATCTAGAGAAAAAAGAAATTTTTTGGAGGTTTCTTGATTTAAATTATAAATACATTGTTTAACTATTGATATTTAAAACCCTTGGAAATTTATTCTACCAAAATAATTAAAGATTCTGTAAAGACAATACTAATGTAAGGCGGGATTTGCATTGCCGATTTTTCAGAAGCTTTTTTAAGGTGTGAAGATTGAAATTATATTTTGTGTTTTCAATTAATAATATGCGTATGTTTTCTATTTTTAGTTTGTTATTGTTTGACAACCAACTAAAAAGAAGTAGTCATTTTGGTTGTGTAGAAAATAGATATCCAATAGTTGTGCTTGCGTTATATCGTATTAATTTAACTCTAAATGGGATATCACACGACACAGTGTAATCCTCTCTTATTTGTGAACATTAAGTTCGATTGTATGTCTTATTGAAGTCATTAATTTATTGTTTAGTACTTTTGCAATCTCCCCTGCTATCAATTGAATTTTCCAGATGTACCTATTGAAAGTGGTAAGTTTGGTTTGTCTAATGACTAGAATTTCCGTAAATTTAAACTAGATGCTTAAGTATCTTTGGAACATGTGCGAGACGTTTATCCATATGATGTAAAAATTTAGAGTTATTGTTTTAGGTATATACAAACTTTAATTATTTAGATTCATATTTACTAAGAAAGAATGACCTCCGGATAAATTTTGTTCTATACTTAATGTCGTTAAATCTTTATTCGTAATTCATAATTACTTTATATCAAATAAATTCCATTAACTTCTGAGCCTTTAATTTTGTTACTTGTATTATTATTTGTTCCAAAAAGCTAAAAGTAATTATGATCTATCTTTAAATGCTTCTCAATTGAAACAACTTAGAGTTGTATTTACGTAAATATATATATTTTTCTTCACCAGTATCAGTTGTCTTTTCGTTAAATTGAAATACAAGTATCAGGATGTTATGTAGCCATTATGCTTTGATTTAATTCATTTAAAAATGTTAAGATATCTTATTATAAATAAAAATAATCATATTTGTTTTATTTCTTGTTTCTGAGATGCAAACGTTATCTATTGAGGATAATATATTTTTATAACAAAATGAATTCTATTACGAGGTCACCAGGACTGAGTCTCTTGATAAATTCATAAATTGGGTGGAAACTGCGATGACACAATTTCGCTAGAACTGAGGATTTTAAGGGTAAAATATTCAAAAAAACAATGTGATATTCAAGCGCAAATAGATGAATTAGCGATTATTTCACAATAGTACTATCAATTGAATCATCGCAGCTAGTAATAAAATCAAACACAAATATACTCGAGATAATGTGTAAATAAACTAGCATTCCAGGAGAATATACTAGTTAATAAGAGTTATTTCAATGTTAATAAAATAGATTTTCTGCATTTCTTGACAAGGAGGCGAATACAAGTCAAGAATCTAGTTTTTTTGAAATTTAAAATATTACAACTCGTTCAGAGTATAAAAAGAAACGAAGCAATATGCCTGTCATGCAGATTCTATATCAATCCATGAATCCAGAAAAAGACGCATGGTCAAACGGACCCCAACAGGAAAACGCATCCAAACACTTGAAGACCATCACTAAAGTTCCTACCATGCTTACGTACCGAACAGACGAGAAAAAACAGGTTCAATTTTCATGATAAAAACGTGACACAAACAAAGCAAGCGTTACAAATATATAGGTGACTATAAAGAAAGGGCAAAAATAAGCACTTCTTTTTCAGGAAACACGCACTAACTCACAAGTGGATTAGTAAAAACAGCTCAGCTATCTATGATTTATCGGCTATCGAGAACATAGTCTCCAGCCGTTGCTGATAACATCACAGCTGCAATAGCAATATAATCAGCGTTGCAGTCTTCAGGTAAAATGAAGACAAGTGAAATCAACGCATTTTCATTTCATAAGCAATTGAGGTAGTAAAGGAGACATGTATCGACGCATAACCGCATACAAATATTTGGCGGTAGTACCTAACTTAAAATGTAAATTTTGTGTTAGAGAGTAAGACTTGGCAGTAATAATATTGAAATTAAATCCATTTCACTGGCTTTATTGGGACACTTTAGTTCTGTTTTTCAATATTTTGGGATTTTTCTAAATTTTAAAATTTGTTGCACATAAACTATAGAATATGTACTTTTTACTCGTAACTGATATTTTCACTCTATAGATTTTTTTCCTTTTAATATTTTAGACGAATTTCATATAGTTTGATATATGTGATTTTCATGTGCTATTCTCATTATGACAACGTTTTCCTCACTCCATTTAAGTCAAGCAAAATGTAAATTCCTTATTAATATAATGAGAGGACATGCAATCTTTTTTACCGCATTAAAACCGCGGAAGGCTTAGTAGGGGCTGACCAAAACGAGGGGAAGGGGATTCGAGGTGGGAGGGGTTTTTTGAGCTCCTTCTAATGAAGAGCATCAGCTAATACAAATTCTATTTAATATTAATACTTGATAACTTCTAATATTAATACGGTCATAATTCAAACACTTAACTTTAAGGACTGTTTTTTAAAATAATGGACAGTCTAGGAATTGATAAAAGGACTCCAAATGAGCAATTGAATTTTGAACTTGAAAGGAGAGCGGAAAGCGGAGACGAAATTGAAAAATTAAAATCACACTTGGATAAAAAGCTGTATTTCCAATTTTTGGACTCATCTTTGTCTTATATTTCTAACGATTCCATAAGGTTTTCTGGAAACGACTTATTTTGCTATTTACTAAATGTGATACTTCCTTTAAGAAGTAACTTTGACCCATTAAAATTTGCAGCATTCGTTGGTGAGACGATAGCACGCAGTTCTACAACCATAGGAGAGAATGTTAATGTTCTCAAAAGTATAATAGGAAATGAGGATTATTATGAAAACAAGGAAGAATATAACAATGCAAGCCTAACAAATGAACAAAATATTGCACCTAAACAGGAGATTCAAGGAGACTTATACTTAAGGTGCCTACTTGCATTAGAATATTCCAAAAATAAGGATTATTGTTATGAATGTGAAGACTTGTTAGATTTTTTAACTGAAAAGCTTGATAAATATAGAGGAATTGACACATCAATAATGGGACTATATCATCGTTCGTATGCATCATTCGAGAGAACAATGAACAGAATGAGTAAATTTTATAAACAGGCAATGCTTTATCTTACTTATACTCCAATTAACCTTGTCCCACTGAAAGAAATACCTTCTTTGGTTTACGAATTGGTTACTGCAGCAGTAATGTCTGACGACATCTACAACTTGGGGGAGCTTGTTTTGCATCCAATAATTCAGGAATTTAGCTCTATTAATAAGGGACATCATATCGAAAACATCGACCCGTCCCTACTTAATGTATTTAAAGAGAATTCATGGTTACTAGAAGTACTGGTTTCGTTGCATGAGGGAGATATAGACTCATTTGTGAAGGTGGCAAAAGAGCACCAAAATAAACTAAACGGTACCCCACTTTCTTCACCGGAAGCACAAATATCTATTAAGAAAAAAACAACGACCCTTGCCCTAATGGATCTCGCTTTCAAGAAAAACAAGGATGAACGCAATATCTCGTTTGATGAAATTGCAAGTCACTGTAGAATCGGTATAAACGACATTGAGTTGCTCGTAATGAAAGCGATAAACATGAATCTTATTAAGGGATACATTGACCAAACCTCTAAAATAGTTGAAGTAACTTGGGTGCGCCCCCGAGTTCTAGACAAGACAAGAATACAACTTCTAAGGGACAAATTGGACAGTTGGATTTCCTCAGCAGAAAGATTGGTGTCCCATCTGGAGAATGTTGCTCCTGAACTTGTAAATTATTAAGGTGAAAAAATATCTAATAGATGTGATCGTATCATGATCGCTTAGATTTGTCACTTAATGCGTTTTTTACTGTTTCATATGTCCCCCAACATATTGCATAGGAAGGTGCGATAAGGAGTGCTCTGAAAAGGGCACCTTTATACATTCCTTTAATTCCGTTTTTCTTGCATATATCCATAACTGTCTTCCTTACTGTCGGATACAATACTGTGTTACTACCCAAACGGGACGTATAACACGTCTGTGTTTGCAATCTGGTTTTAATGAGATCCAAGGGGTTCGTTAGGAACCCTGCCAACCCCCCACTCAACCCCGCTAAAACGAAATTAAATGATTTTCCTCTTAAAGAGTCCTTTTTTACATCCTTAAATAATAACTTTAAGTTCTCATTTATCAGTACAAACAGTCCGGTCTGTGGGATGTTCATAAATAGTGTTATTGGAAGAGATCTAAAAAATGGATTCACCCCCTCCTCCTTTAGTATTGTAAATATGCAAGATCTAATTCCGCTATAAGACCCAAGCTGAAGTCGTTGTTTTACAACATCAATGGGTGTGGAAATAATATCGTGTGATATAGTTGATATACCCCCACAAATCGTTGGAGAAACTAAATAATCGTAAATCTTTGATCGAACTGCTCCAAATCTCGAATTCTTGCCTTCTTTCTGAATTGATTTTGTTCCTATCTTTTCCATAATCTTCTTTGAAGCCTCATATGTAGTGAACAAAGATGCATGTGCGGGAATGTTTCCAAGCACAGCAGCAGAAAAGCCGTTAAAAAGACTGTTAAACCCATTTAATTTTAAATACGAATATAACCCATTGCTTCCAAATATACCACCTATTTTACCGGTTTGCAGACATGTTTTTATTGTGTCAAGTGGAAAAAAACATGAGTGTTCCATTATACCTGCACAACTTCCTGCAATGGAATGCTTCCAAAATGGAATGTCGCCTTTCCATACTTCCCAATCCTCTACATCAGGGTCTGACATTTGTTCAGAATCTTATCCGTTAATATCACAAATACATAAAATTTTGACCTTTTTTCAAACACCACTAAGGATTAATTGTCCAAAATTCCAACAAAATCAAACTGTAGAATTCTTTCACAATTAACCCAATGGTGAAAATAACTACACGCGGTCGAAATATCTTTGCCCGCAAATTGAAGCAATATTTCCTTCCCTAATGAAAATTACTAAAGAAAAAAAACATTAACTCGAAAACATACCTCCAGGATGAAATTCCAAGTATTTTGTTATATCATAAACCTTTCCCTTATACGCTATCCAACAATCACTCTCACTTGCATGTGACTTTAATTCTTCAACCGAAACTCTTCTATTTAAATTATATTCTTTAGGACCTCCCCCCATAATTTGAATATACCTCGCCTGATTCATTGAATTTCGTTTAGTATTTATTAAACCTCTGATTTTAGCAGCAGTTTCCTGTATGTTTTTTTTGCGTTCATCTCCTATCTTGACCACCCTAATAATATTAATATGTTGGGCATCTACCAACTCTGGAATTGAGATGCCTTTCCAAAGAACTTTATCTTCATCTTCAACGTAACAAACCTAAAATAAAAAGTTTATTTAGCTCCCAACAAATTTTTATCAGATACCTCTACTTCTAGTATGTCGTCATTGTCAAACCCACCAAGTTGCTTTATTGAATTTTCAATGTAATTCACCAACCATTCCTTAGATTTTCCACTTGGCCATGTAATGTTTGCATCACTCCCTTCAACAAACTTGCACACTAACAGACCAGATCTATACATTTTTACCACTTGCTCCTACTGTTTCGAATCAAACACGAGTCTGAAATATATTTAAAAAAATATTTATTAATGCCTAGTTGGTATATAATATTAACAGATTATGGCTTCTGGCGCCCTAAAATGGAGTTACTAAAACAATATTTATTAAACGAACGCTTTGTGAAAACATACGCATAATTGACTTTATTCCAGAACCATGAAAATTCTGTTTTCACACAACCCCAAAAGAAAAAAGTGAAGTGAGTTACCTTCTTTTAATTCGGAACGACAATATCCGTAAAGGTTTCAGCGGGACTTTCTTTTTAATCCCTGATTTGGCGCAATAAAATAATTAGTGCATATTCGATACATGTCGAAATCTAAATTATAGTGAAGTAATTGATGTTTTTTCCAGTATTTTGGGATCTAATCCTTTTCTTTATTGTTATTATTGAAGCTAAACATACGTTTTTTTTAATTGAACCAAAAGTATACAACAATTTGATATATAGCATTAATAATGAATCAACTATATATTATAAAAGTCAAGAAATTGCACTAAATAAAAATACAACCCAAAAAATTGAAAGTAATAACATAGGCTTTGAACTTGAAAAGCACATTTGTAATGAATCAGACTTACCTTTTATTTCAAAATACTATGGAAAAGAAACAGATACGACTCTTTCATTAAATATAGAGAAAAATATAAATAAATTGTCATTCCTTCTCTTAATAAAAGCAAACAAATGCATACTTGAATCCTCTGAGGAGTCTCCTGTTAAACTAACTGTGAGAATTATTAACAATCTGCTTACTAATAAAGTTTCCTATAAGGAGATCGACTGTGAATGTAGATTTGTAAGCAAAGGCGAATCAAATAACACCAACAACTTTAATTTGGACTGCGAACGTGATAGCGATATTATTGATATAAAAGGTTTTTTAAATAGCAATGAAAATGGTGTTAAAGCAACTAATTCAGACATCTTAACACATATATTTACTAAAACTGAAAAATTAGAGCCAAAGCCCCCGAAGGGTCCATTCTTGAGTTCGAGTAAAGGTAAATACTCAGATTTTTTCTGGAAGAACACAGAAACATTATTTGGAGAGAAATCTAAATTGTATAACCCTTTATTAAACTGCAAAATAAATAGAGACTTATTTAGTAACGAAGAAAAAACGAAGAGTGAATGTGATGAAAATGAACAACAATTAATTATAAACATTTTTCACAGAATACTGAAAAAAATAATCGAGTGTATAGTTAAGAACTAATCAATTATATTCGGTTTACACATAGTAAATTATTTAATTATAAGCGCATAGTTAAAAATTAAGATATATTTACTGATTTTCTAAACATTTCCAAAAACTCTTGAAAGTCTATTTCACCATCACCATTAACATCTACTTCTTTTATCATATTTTTTATGTCGTACATGGCCCTCTCGCTAAAACCGGTAGAAATTTGATCGTTACAGCAAAATAAATTTAGTAATTCATTAGCAGTAATTTTCCCATTGCCATCCTGGTCAAAAACTCTAAATGCAGCCCAATATACATGCTCTTTCGAGTACTGTTTACTATCTAATGTAGCCGCAATAAACTCCGTGTAATCGATGGAACCGCTTCCATCGCTATCAATATCACTTAATATAGCCAATAAGTCAGAAGGAAACTCAGTAATGCCACTATTTTTCAAACCTGTAATAATTTCTTGTGGGGTGAGAGTACCGTCACAATTTGCATCCAAAATAATAAATGTTTCCTTTAAATTGCTTATTTGACTCTCAGTCATTTGTTGTGCTATAACAGTCAGGGCCATCTTCATAAATCTGTTATACCTATGAAAAGCTCTAAAATTTGACAATATATTCAAACAAGACGATGATGAAATTGAATTCTTCTCAGTTCCGCAAGAGCCTGTGTTTTGTACAAAATCCAAATTTACCATTCTGTTATTTTCCATATTTGAAATACTGTTCTTTGTGTTTGACCCCTCAAAAATCATAGAACTGCATTTTCTTGTGCAACTACTACAACATATGTAACTTCTAGTGGGTATTAATAATTTATCTTTTGTCAATCTCGTTATCCAGGGATGATTTAGAGCATCCCTAGCTGTGATCCTCTCACTCGGATTATACGTCAGTAGTCTTCTTATCAAGTCTATGGCTAAAAATGAAACGTGTTCCCAATCATTCTCATTAAAAACATACAATCCCCTTTGAACCTTGTTTAGTATAATGTTGTCATTACTGCCGTTAAATGGTGGATATCCACACAACAATATATACATTATAACACCCAAACTCCACATATCACATTGTTTGTCATAATTTCCCTGAAGAACTTCAGGTGCAACATAATATGGAGTACCTGCTCGTGTATTTAAAGGTGCGTTTTCGCTGCTTATTCTTGCTGCAAGGCCAAAGTCTATGATTTTAAGTGGTGCAGTATTTTCCTCATTAAGAAAAAGAAAGTTTTCTGGTTTCAAGTCCCTATGTACTATACCGTGATCGTGACAATAGCAAATTGTTGAAAAAACCTGCTTCATCATATGTGCTGCATATAACTCATCAAAACTACCTCGACTCATTATTCTGTCAAACAACTCACCACCTGTACATAACTCCATCACTAAGTATATATTTTCATCATCTTGATATGTTTCAAATAGTTTCACAATATTAGGATGATCTAGATTTTTTAAAATATTTATTTCTTTCATAAAAATTTCAAGAGCTTCAACTCTCTTCAAAGGTACAGTTTTAATTGCTCTTATACAACCAGTTAACCTATTTGTACCACATCTTACGGAACCATATGTACCTATTCCAATCCTTTGGTTGTCAATTATATAATCTGTATGTATTGATCCTTTACATGCAGGAATAAGCCTCTCTCGTCTAAATTTACCATCAGTTAGAGATAATGAATTCATTTTATCATTTTTAGAAATGTTCTTCTTTGAATTATCACTTAAATTTAAATAGTTACACGATTCATATAAACCAATAGCGTTCCCTTTGCAGCTTTCTTCACCAATTTTTCTAGAGTCCATCTCTTTAGACAAATTGGTATAATTAACATTTAAATTTAGAGTTGGATTGTATCTTCTATTCACAGCTAAATTTCCCTCACAGAAATATTCTTTACAGCTGTCAAACGATTTTCCCAGACTACTTTTGATCTCGTTTCCAAAGTTGAAATTTCTCTCAATACAGTTATTGGAATTTAAACTGTTACCTAACTCCATTTTCTCACTGAGATCTAAATATTTACTGTTATTGTTTCTTATATGAATTCCATTATATAATCCTTGATTCTCTCGCAACATTTTGAGCTATGATGTATTTTCATATCCTTTTTTCTTACATTCCAAATAATCTACTAATAATTTTGAAACAAAGTAATGATTTAGTTCTTACATAAATGAAATTTAAGTGATAAACTCCAGGTAAATTAAAGCGATCAAAGAACTTTTGTCTTTAACTATTGTGATTTTGCCTTTAAGTACGACCAGCCAACACTCCAACTTCCAGAAATCACAAAAATTCCAAACTTCTGTACAAAGTAGGAAGTTTAAAGCAAACAAACGTGTATCAAAGAAGAAATATTACATTTTAAAAGAAAAAAGTACAACTTTAATTACACGATTTATCGAATTCAAGGCCGCACCAACCCCTATACATACTCCGTTAAAACTCAATTCTAGCGCTTAACTTTACTGAAAATGAAAAGCTCCAAAATATTTATTTTATTTCACATAAATCAAAGTCAGTAGAATCCCTCAAATATCATTTATCTCAAACTAGAATCTTTGTATGAACAATACCAGCTTCTTTTAATTATTCATTCTAAATTGTATTCACTCCTTCGATTTTGCATAACTGCCCCGTTTTACAAGAAAAGAAGCCATTTTGAAACGGTAGCGCCTCTTGTTGCCGCCCGATTCCTGTCTCCCTTATTAAAGCCGCTTACCTTTCTAAATTTTATAGCTTCGAGACGAGAAAGGCAATTACTCGATTTCTAGATTGTTCAATAAGTTGTTTTTTTTGAATTAAGCATGGCACCAAAGGGTGAGAAAAAAACAAAGGAGCAAATTGCTGCTGCTGCTGCTGCTGGTGGTAGGGCCAAGCGCAAGAAGTGGTCAAAGGGTAAACAAAAGGACAAGGCAAACCACGCAGTACTCTTTGACAAAAAAACAATCGATAGGTTCAACAGCGATGTTTTAAAGTCGAAATTGTTGACCCCCTCAATCGTAGTTAACCAACTTAAGGTCAATGCCAGTGCTGCTAGAGCAATGTTGCGTGACTGCGCATCAAAGGGGGTAATCAAGGCAGTAGGTGAACAGACCCACGGACAAATGATATTTACCAAGGCATAGATCAAGTGAACTTAGAACCTAGTAGTTAGTATGTTGTTTCTAGACGCATGTTCACCTAGGAAATTAATTTTAAGATATACCTAAAGTCACTCCTCAATCATGTATCAAGTAGAAGCATCTTTTTATTTCCCTGTTTATTGTCTTACGCACAAGGACGTTACTTTTACTAGTGATTTCCGGTTTACACATTAGAAGTCTGTTCATTATTTCTCTGTTTATTCTTTGTGAGAATAATATCGTGACCTCATCAAGCAATGGCTTGAGCTTGTTGAGACGACTTAAGGAGTCTAAGTTATTTTCCGTACATTGAATTGAAAATAAGTGGTGTGTAATGTGCAACTTATTGAATATATGTTGTGTTACAGGAGAGAAACTGTCTATTTCAAGATTTTGAAATACATGGTGAAGTAGCCTTAAACCAAAGTAAATCAGATCATATCCATTTATTACTTTAGACTGAAAAAAACGAACACCATTCAAGTTTTTTGGAATAAGAGAATCATCTCTTATTGATAATTTGTCTTCATGTGTATTAGATATGTTGTTAATACAAGAAAACGATATTTTAATTAAATTTATAAAATTCAACTGTAATATTATCGTTAATAACAAAAGATAGTTCTTGTCTATTATATCTTGATTTAATTTAAAAAATGAATAAATTTCGCTTATCACAATCGAATAGAATGGACTTATGTAGTTTACACTACTTTCTTCACTCGAAAAGTAATTAATTTCTAAACTTCCTATGAATATGAACATTCTGTCGAAGAGGAACTCGAATGATTTAAAAAAACTGCTTACATGCTTTTTAGACAAAAAATCATCAATTCCAGAGATAGAACAAGATATTTGCTTTCCAATTAGATGATTTAAAGTAAAAAAGGAATTTAAATATTCATGAAAATAATTCCAATAATTCGGGTTATCCTTGTAATCCACCAAGTTGTATGGAAACTGGTTATAAATAATATCAAACAATTCATTTTGCAAGTAAATGTTTGTATCTGTTTCGTCTGAGCCCCTAAAATTATTTAATATTTTCATTGTTGTTACTATTTTAGAGAACAAGGAAATACAAACTTTCTTATTCAATATATATTCTGAAATGTCACTCATTTCTACTTTGTCGCATAAAACAAAAATCGCCCGTGCAATTCCAATCATTTTTGAATATAACATTAATAGCCTTATTCTTTCCTGTGTCGGATTAACTTCTAAATCTAACAAATCCAGAAAAATTTTATTCACTGCAACTTCCGGTTTTAGCTTACAAATATCTTTTGAAACAGGGAATCTATTCAATATAAAATCCCCATTTCTCTGTTCTGTATTCGCTCGTTCGCTAAACGAATATACATTCAAATGACTAAATCCCGTAAATATTTTTTCTGTAACTTTTGAAATCTTCATAACATCATGAAAAATGTTTTTCCCAACATTAATTTCGTCATACTTACCAGTTAACTCATCTCTGAAAACTCTGCAAATCTTATCTATACCACTTGTAATTGTAAACTCGTCATCTATGATTTCGAGAATCAAAAACAAGTCGGAAATGTCAAGACACAACTTTTCCTCATTTAAGTTGTATTCATCATTAAATAAACTCAATAGCCTTTTCAAAGAGTTCTGTACAATCACATCAACATCTTCGCGAGGGATAATATAATATAAATATTTTACAATTCTAGTTAAAAGCAAATCATATTTATTTTGTTGTTCCTTTCTATCAATACAAAATAAA
Source organism: Cryptosporidium ryanae (assembly GCF_009792415.1). Taxonomy (NCBI): domain Eukaryota; phylum Apicomplexa; class Conoidasida; order Eucoccidiorida; family Cryptosporidiidae; genus Cryptosporidium; species Cryptosporidium ryanae. The sequence goes on from NW_027125542.1 coordinate 218,944, forward strand.
TTCTCTACTGTGTTTTCTTCCTGTTTTTCACATCCAAAGTCATTAATCCTACAATTCAATAGGATAAAATTATCAATATTTTCCATTTCAACTAAAATATTTTTGTATTCATTTTTTTATTTCTGTTTTTATGAAAATGCTAAAATAATTAACGCGGAAAGATGCTACACATAAAAAGTTAACTATGCTAAAAAGTTTTTTATTGATATATGTTATGGGTTACATTCGTTAAATTAGCAATGTACCCTGATATATTTTCTAGTGGTATTTGTGGAATTCCTTCAATTTTATTTAGATCAATTTGATCTATTTGACCCTTTGAAAGTGCCCACAAATAATAATACAGAAGAACAGCAATTGGTTGACCACAAAAGCAAAATGTTATCCAAAAAAGAACATTTCCAACTGTTTCTCTTTTTTGTATGTAACTTGACTGTGTCCAAGAAGATAATGGAACTTGAAGGACAAATGCAAGCACAACCCATCCTGTCCATCCTATATTCAACGGAACTACAACCAAATATTCATGTATAAGTGCGGAAAATGTAAAAACGAGCAGTCCAGCAAAGGAGCCACTAAAACCTCTTTTTCTTAATGGCTTAAAAATATGGCGTGTTAAGAAGAAATGTACCGGTAGATTCCATTTTCTCCAGTATTCGCCGAAATTCCCTGCATTCCACCAATCAAGGTAGAAAGCCCTATCTGCAAAACAAGTTATCTCTCCAAGTATATTCAAATAGTGGTGAAATAATGCAACAAATCCCAAAAGCCAAACATAAAGCGAAGGTATTGAGAGTTTCATTATCCTTGTTGTCATATGTCCAAAAAATTGGAATATGTTCATTCTTTGTATTTCACTTAGAGTAAATGTATAGTGGGCAGTTACCATAACATATTGTTCTACAATTATTTTTATGAGTATTATGCATGTAACCAAAGAAATAAAATGTTTTAATACCTGTAACCATCTGATTCCACCTGTTCTTGGATACCAAAATTGAAAACACATAGTTGGTGCTAAAATAAACCAATAGTGGTGTTTTAATGATAAACTGTCTGGATATTTTCTGGCGATCTCTGCTTCAGGTGATGTTCCACAAACCTCTGAAAAATCATCTTTGTAAATAATGCAATTTCTGACATCTTGACAAACATGGTGAAACGAGAATGTTTTGAAAAACCAAACAAAAGAAAAACAAAGCAATATAACCGAGGATAGCGGGTCTGGCGAATAGAATTTAACCGTTTTATATGGGATATAAAGTATCATTAACATATTTATCATCATTATAATAAATCCAAAAAGAGCACTTAACTTCAAAATACTCTTATTTAACCAGGTTCCTGATAATCTTTTCGAGTAATTCACATTTTCTGACACCACATCCTCCGCAGTTACATTGAATAATAACAAACTAAGTGACAACAAATACTTTTCAGATATAAAAGATATAAATAAAAGCAGAACCAGTTGACACAAACACCATAATATTGGCCAGTTTTGAACGAGATCAGTAAATCCCTTTGGAAGAGAAACCATGCATCCATACTTCATAGCATTTTCTAGTACAACTCCCATATTTGTGAACACCAAAATTAAAATGAATAAATTGAAGAATCCTTTTAGATTTAAATCTGAAGAACTTTTACTTAATATTGTAGTACTAGCCATTTTGTGGGGGACGTCGTGTAGTGGACGACCCCTATTATCTACAGACGCCTTTTTCATTTCGGCTAGTAATGACCTAGGAAAAAATATATGTGCAGTAGTTCTCTGATTCAACCAAGACTTTTGCAATTTATCTTTTAATTATGCTTGATCATGAGGTTGGTTTTCGTCCTCACACAATAATGGCGCCTAAAAATTAAAACGCGACAATTTTGAGTCTAAATTAACATTTAGCGACATAAAAACAATAAAATAAGTAAAACAAAAAGAATAAAGAATAAATACGCTATTTTCATAATAATGATTTCAGAACTAATATTATTACATTGAAAACTGACTGTGGGAGTCATTGTCATTATTCTTCTTTGTGATAATTTTTATGACATTTCCTGTTGAATCAACTGATTCGGAAATAATGTAGTATCTTGTAAATGCAGAGGATTTGAGATATGATAAAGTGACATTGTGGGACAACTTCATTTTTTCTGCAACTGAAATGAAGTCATCAAAATCTACGGATACATTTTCTATTTCATCCACAACCGTGTTCATTTCCTCATCCCCCCAATCTCTCAACTTTATCCTTTGTATTTTGTCCGAGAATAACTGAAGAAGCAAATTATCTAAGATATCAACAAATCCATTGCTTAATGCCTTGAATCTTGAGAAAATTTTTGACAGCCTTTGTGCAACGGCATACTTTTGACTTTGAATAAATGATTCTAAAACAATGCCTATCGCCCCATCAACATCCTTATTTGATACAAAGGAACTTAGTCTCATTTTTGCCTGCGCTTCAGCAAGGCGTATAATGCTCTCAATATGACGCACAGTCATCGAAATTCCTCCTGTTTGCTGTGCTTCTTGTCTAATCCTAGAATAGAAGGTAGTTATTTTCTCTTTGTCAACATTCCTAATTTGTGGCTTACAATATTTTCTTGCATATCTAATGTACTTGCACAATAATTTTTGATCAATAGGGGAGTAATTCTGTTCAAAGCCTTCGTTATTCACTGGCATATCAAATAAATATTTTTTGTCATCATCAACGCTCAAATTGGCTCCTCCATATATTTCCTGACTATTTATGTGCGACTGAACAACAAAGTTTGCCAATAATTCATCTTTTATAGGATGTACCTCATCCTTCAATACTGCAAGGACGTCAAATCTAGATATAATTGGGTCTGTCAGATCAACATTATCCTTGAAGGTTAAACTTGAGTCATATTTACCAAAAATTGGGTTCGCGGCAGCTATAACACTGCATCTAGCACGAAGAGTTGTGACAATACCTGCCTTTGAAATCGAAATGCTTTGTTGTTCCATTGCTTCGTGGATTGAAACCCTGTCTTTGTCGCTCATTTTATCAAATTCGTCTATTAAGCAAATCCCTTCATCTGCAAGAACCAAAGCTCCACCTTCAAGAGTCCATTCTCCAGAAATGGGATCCCTTCTCACAGAAGCTGTCAAACCAACCGCAGATGCACCTTTACCGGATGTATATATTGTTCTGTCGAAACTCTTCTCAACGTACTTCAGGAATTGACTTTTTGCAAGACCAGGGTCTCCAACAATCAAAACATTAATATCACCCCTAATATGATGATGCTTTCCTTGTACTTGTTTCCTAACCCCAGAAAACAAAGAGCATGCTATAGCAGTTTTAATATGATGATGACCGAAAATAGAAGGAGCAATCGAAGATATAATTTTTTCTCTTATGTCCGGGTCTTTTGATAGTTCTTTTATCATTTTAAAATCATCATCTGTTAGATCATCCTTTCTATGAATATCGTTTTTCTTTTCAATATTATTGCAAAAAATCTGTGTTCCCAATATAGGAAATCCAGATTTTATGTTTAATTTTCGGTCTCTAAATGTTCTATATATCCCAGTAATTATTACCTCTTCACCAGGACAAGCATAATCAACAAGATCTCCACTCACAACCACTTCCCTTGACCTAGGAACACGACCTGCAGGAACACTACCTGGTGACTCCTGAATCATTATTTTTTGGTAATTTTCGTATATTGTTTTTTCTCTATTTATTATGAACGGTCCCTTGCTTTGACAATCTGTGCATTTTCCAATACTCTTTATAATATTATTATTATCTCCTATCGAACTTCCCTCTAAAAGTGGATTATCCTCATATGGTCCAAGCGTATCACATCCACATTTTACACATTCCATATAAAGAGTTTTAAACCTAGTCAATATGTCAGTTCTTCTTGTTATTATACCAGAAACTCTAATAAGTTGATTCAACCATTCCACGCGCAAATCTCTAAGTTGATCTATATAATCAAGTCCAATGAGTCTAATTGTAATTGTTCTCTCTGAGTAAAAACTTTGGAATAGCGAGTTTACTAATTCGTATGCGCATTGATTGAAACATTCAATTACTGGTGTTGGATACAAATTTAAGTAGTCCCACAGCTTATAACAAAAGGTAAATATGTGCCTCACGTCTACAAATAAGCTAGTTTTCTCTTCCTGGACCATCTCTTCAATTTTTTTCATATAATAGAGATCTTCAAAAGATATACCTCCTTTTTCTAGATTTGTATCGCTGTTAGAAACTCCTTTGTACATTAAAGATAACTTAAAATCCTGAAGGAATATTTTAAACAAACGACGAATAATATTTTCAATGTGTTCATTCCACTCGGACTGCTCTGCAAGAGGCAAATCCTGAATCAGTTCATTTATGTCTACAATTCCACCACCCCTTGAGGCCTCATCTACTATTTCCCTAAATGCTTTTCTCCTCCTTCTCCTCTTCTCAGCTTCACTACCATCAACTTCATCGGTCATAAACGTAGAAATCCCATATTTACTCATTTCCATCTTCTTATCTCTGTTTTTACTCTCATTCATTCTGTCTAATGCTAAGTCTGCTCTCCTCTTTGCTTCAATGTCGTCATCATAATGTGTATCATCTAGCATTTCTGGGTCATATTTATCCAAACCAGGATTTTTGACGTAATCATCCATAAAATTATCACCATACAAATCCTCTCCGAGCTCTTCCTCTGAATCATTAATTTCTTCTTCATAAACAACATCATCAACTCCTACTTCCTCCGCCTCACTGTATTCACTTGGTTCTCGAGTAAGTAAAATATTTGCTATTTCATTTGTATTTGACTGTCCTCCGTCATCTGCAATCCGGGATGAGTCATCCTCATCAAGTACTGAATATCTGTCACTCATTCCTAATAAGAATTATTTGATTAAAAAGTTACCTCTTTTTTATCCTATAATGTTATTTAAACCTAAATAACCACAAATTTGTTTGTCTGCATGTTACCGCTATAATGTGGGGAGCCTTACTCACTAAGGATAAGCTTATTAACACCAAAAAGAATTTACGTTTCTGTTTTTCCATAATTTTATTAATTTTTAAATTATTTAACTTTATATTGTGGAAACACGATTAATCTATAACCATACTCTTTTTTCACTCATTTTTAGGCCCCTTTTGCCTTTTATGTAACTGGATGCAAACAAAGTATGAGTGAAAAAAATGTAGTCGGGAGAATTTTTAAAATCAACCCTGATAATATCGAGATTTTAGATTCTCCCTCCTCTTTCAAAAATGAATTATTTTCTATCGTAAACAACGCAAAAAAAAGGGTTTGCATTTCCTCCCTATATGTAGACCAGATAAATGAGGTAGGTAATTGAATAAATGTTTGCATAGAATATATACATTGATTATTTTTAGTTTAATGACATACTGGAAAATATACTCAAAAAAAATAACTCAAGTGAGAACAATGACTTAAAAATAAAGTTTGTTCTAGACTTAAACAGAACTATGAGAGATAGAACCCAGTTCGAACAATTAGCTGAAAACATCGGTAGATATCCTGAATCATTCTCTCTATCTCTTTTTAAAATACCAGGTACATTAGATATATACAAATCTGGGATCTTTTCTGGATTTTTGAATACAAGAATAGGTAGATATTTTAATATTCCACTAATAAATGAAATAATCGGCGTGTATCATATTAAACTTTACATAGCAGATGACAACATCATTATTTCTGGTGCTAACCTAAACAAAGAATATCTAAATGATAGACAGGACAGGTATATTTTATTGAAGAATGAGAAAAAAGTTTGCGATTACTTTGAGAAGGTTGTTGATTTAATTGGTAATTATTCACATAAAGTTCTACCCAATAAAAAAATATTTCAACCTAGTAAGAACAATATTTATCAATTAAAGAATGAATTACTCACTCTAAGTGAATGTCCGGATTTAATTGATAAGTTATGTTCCGAAATTCAATACAAGATTGATAGTAATGGGAGTTATGATGATTGTATTCTTGCGCTATTTTTTCAGTTATCAAAGATAAAAATTGAAAGTGAAGAGTTGATATTCAAAAAGTTACTATCAAGTTCTAACTCAGAGGATGCCGATGTAACTATCGTCACACCATATCTTAATCTACCAGATTACTTTATCAAGTTTTTAAATGGATTAAACTCGCTTAATATTATTTCGGGGGTACCTGTAACACCGAGAAAGGGAATTATTCAAGGGATTAGATCTTTGTTGCTCCCAATGATATATGAAGATATAAATCAGATATTTATTCGCAATCTATCGAAAGAAAAGAATTTCTGCAATATTAACTACAGCAGGTACAATAGAAAAAATTGGTCATTTCATTTTAAAGGAATTTATATCTATAGAAAAATTAAAAAGTTTTTTGGCAATGAAAAAAGTGTAAAAAGTGCCTTGCTTGCCACAACTTTAGGAAGTTCCAACTACAATGAAAGAAGTTTAAAAAGAGATTTTGAGTGTTCATTTGTATTAATCCCCCCTGAAAATCACCGACTAGAGGAATGTCTTAACAATGAATTAGACAATCTAAAAAAATATACTATAAAACATATCGCGCCTAGTATCACTTTGAGACGTTTTTTATGTATAAAATTTATAAGATATCTCAAAAGGTATTTGTAATACAAGTAACTTTTAAAAATCATAAAAACTTAAATTTTTATTGACTTATTCCAAGTATAAACCTGTTTATTTATTTTACTTTTTTGGGTTTTGCTTGATGTTTTACTTTCCACTCTTTGATTGGACGGTAATCGGCTTTTGTTTTCTTTCAATAATTGTCTCTAGCCTGTTTACTGCCATTTTTTTTCTATGGAATTCCAATGAAAACAGAAGTACCAAAAGTAATATATTTAGAACAACTAATAATCCTTCTTTGTCAGAAGAAAATGTTATCCGTTATTCGAGACAAATTGCACTTAAAGAAGTTGGGGTTTCTGGTCAAGTGAAGCTAAAAGAGTCTAAAGTTCTTGTGATTGGCGCTGGTGGTTTGGGAAGTCCTATATTACTATATCTAACTGGTGCAGGTATAGGAGTTATTGGAATTGTTGATAATGATGTGGTTTCATTGAGTAACTTACATCGCCAAGTTATTCACTCAACTCTTAAGAATGACATGAACAAGGCTTTGAGTGCAAGAGAAACGTGTAATTCATTAAATCCCAATACAAGGATAGTTGTATATCAAGAACCATTGTCTATTGAACTTGCAAAGGAGATATTTCCACACTATGATATAATTGTTGATTCAACAGATAACTGTAGAAGCAGATATTTAATTAATGATGCTGCCGTTTATTATAACAAACCTGTTGTCTCAGGTGCTGCCTTGAAATGGCAAGGTCATGTCACAATATATAATTATTTAGATGGTCCATGTTATCGTTGTATTGCTCCGCGTGAGGATAATGGAAAGGTTGACGGCACCCCTGGGGGTGCTGAGACATTTGGAGTATTAGGAATGATGGTTGGAATAATTGGTTGCATGCAAGCAACTGAAGTTATAAAACTCATACTTAATGGTTTTAAACAAAATTTGAGTAAAACTTCCGAGAATATGTTACCTGTTCTTTCCGGAAAAATGTTATTCTACAATTCATTAAGCAAAGATAATATTGTACGCCTTATAGACTTGAGGAGAAAAAATAAAAATTGTAAGACATGTGGTGAAAACCCAGTTCCGTTCTTTTTGCTTTCCGGAGATTGCTACAAAGTTTACAAAGGAATGGAAATGGTTAGAAACTCATTTTATTCATTCCCAGATTCTAGATTTCTAACCTCAAAAAATATCGAACAAGTTCTAGAGGATGTTAAGAAAATGAATAAAAAATTGGATATATTTGATGTTAGACCTATAAATTTATTTGAAATTTCACACATTACTGGTTCAAAGAATATACCAGAAGATAGTTTATTGGAAAAACTGGCTCAATTTGATATTCATATTAACTCAAACACAGGTGAAATCAAGTCATGGAACAATGAAAATAACAAATTTGTTAAGGACTATTTAATTAAAACTTTTAACATTAGTGAGGATAAAGTTATGGTTTTTCTTTGTTTTAATGGAGTGAGATCATTTTTTGTATTTAGCATTCTACAACAGTGTTTCGAAAAGTTAGATATGAAATTATTAAATTATTATTTATATGGTGGAATATCTTCAATAAGAAGTGAATTTCTAACAAATTTCCCAAATCTATAAGACAATAATTTTCAATGGAATTTGGATAAACTAAAAGATATGATTTCATCCTTTCCATATTTTGGTTTTGGAAGACTATTAAATGTTCTAATAGTGTGCTCATTTAGACTATTTACATTTTTTTTAAAACAATAGTACAAATGCATAAATAAAATAGTATATGAATAAAATGAATCCAACTCATTGAATTGGACGTAGTTTTTACTTGTTACAATTATTTTGATATTAATTAGATGTAGTAATAATCTTTTTAATAAATCAATATATATTAATATCAAGTTTTTAACATTTTCATTTTTTTTAATATTAATTTGATATATTATACTTTCCATCAATTGAATCAATCTAATTGAATTGTTGTAATATAGCGAGGATTCAAATTTTCTAACGGAAAATCCAATAATACTACCAAAATCTATCGTTATTTCAAAGGTAGATTCTATTTCAGCCGTAATTGCTTGGATAGGTATTGATCCAAACAAAAATATATGATTCTTAAGAACCTCAAATTGAAATAAATGTTCTGGTTTAGTGAGTCTAAAAAGAAATCTTTTATAATTGTTAAATAATAATGTAGAATTAATGAACTTCTCCAGTATAAAAGAATCGCACAAAATAATTGATACCAATTGATAAAAAATTGACCTTGCGACATCTATAGATTTAAGATTAATATTAGCAACACATTTTATTGTGGTTAAGAACTTATTTAAACACATTATAAATCCAGAGTTAAGTGAATTAGGTAAAATGCCCCTTTCCAATTTTGATTCGAATAAATCTGTACTATCAATGTAACAATTGATGTCTTCAAAAAGCAGGGACAATACACTTTTAATTATTCTAAGTTCTTGACCTGATAATTCAGTGTTTATTTGAGTTATTTCGGAAAAAAAACAATAGGCGAGTAACAAGCCTTGAATCTTACATAAATAATTGTTTTTATTCGATATTAGCTTTATTATATAGTTTTTCCATATAGATATTCTCATTTCATCTGGGGAGCAAAAACGATACTTTTTATTGTTTGTCACATTAGTATCTTTATCAGCAAAAATGGACTTCCATTTACAGTAAATCAAATACACAATAGAATAGTCATCAAATGAATTATTAAGTAGTAAATTTAGAACCTCGTCAAACAGATCCAAGTCTTTAATATGAAATAATAGAGTAAATATTATTTGACACTTGATATCTTTTGATGGTAAATATTTACTTTTCAATATTTGAGTTACAAAGCTTTCCCCAATTCCAAGTTTACAATATTCATCCCATATCTTTAATAGGTAGTTACAAATATCAGCTTTTAATTCATTTTCAATGAAATGATCATCATTTTTATAGGATACAATGTTTAGAATTGCAGACGTTCTATCCTGAATGCTATTAAGTGCTGTTATTTTCAATTCAATATTTGATACATTACCTTCTGTCTTTCCAATTTTTTTTTCTTGAAATGAAAATGGTCTTTGGGTTTTAAATAATGAATTATACAAGTATTGAAAAGTTTTATACTTGAATGCTATTTTTAACTCCTCAAAAAGATTAATTTCAACCTCAAATAGCTTGTATATAGAGTTCAATTTTATTCCTCTTAAAGAAAATATCGGAACATATATATAGCATAAGTTGTATAAAAATTCTTCTTCATTTAGAGAAGAATAGTCATCTTTAACTAGTGTTATTATATCTTGATTTACAAATACCTGGTTGATTCTTTTTATAACTCCTTTCATTACTAACAAATATTTTTTCAATAAAAAAGTAATATGAGGCCTTAATTTATCATCAAGCAATACAACAGAGTTTGAGTATTCATTATAAACACATAGTTTTCTCGAATAATGAAGTAATATGCTAAATAAATCTCTGCGTTCGTAAACTTCAGACAAACAGCGACATATCTTTTCGGGAACTAAATCTATAATATTAATTAAAGTTTTTGAGTCACTCTCACCTTTGGAATTACTATATTCATAATTTACGAGCTCATAATCAGCCTCTGACTCCAATTTTACAAACATTAAGTAATTTTTACAAAAGTTCATTTTATAAATTAATCCCGCAATAAACAATATCAAGCATGTTGTTTGAAAAAAAAGGGTACAGATGAAAATTAAGGAAAATGATTATAAATGATTCAAAATTTCATCTTGAGCCACTATTTATCGCAATTCCAAGAATAGTTGGTAGTACTACGATTAATATCAAAATAAATAAACATAAAACAATCCAAACCATTTTTTTTTGAGCCTTTTTTTGATATTTTCTTGCTGAAATAAGCTCAATATCTGCTTTTTCTGTATAATCTTTTGCAGTAGAAACAGAGAATTCAATATGATCTAACATTTCACCCTGAGCATTTATGAGTGATGCAAGTTCAATGAACAATTGTTGTAGTTCTTCAACACTTTTTTCCAATCTTCTGATATCTTTATATCTGTCTTGTAAATCATTTACAGCATTTCCGAGTGTTTCGTGTGATCCGCTTAATTTCATCTTTATTAATTGTGTGGTTACAATATTAGAATCCTCACTAGCTATCGAATCGATTGTTTGTTGAGGAGCGTCTGGATAAACTATTTTAATTTGTCTTAAAATTTTATTTCTAATATCAGTTTTATATTCAGATTGCACAGTCTGAAATTCTGAAATTGTTTCTCTAAACCTTCTTGAAATAGCTTGCAAGAGGTTCTCACGAATCATTATTTCTGCTGCTTCATTTTTATTAGCTTTTCTCTTTAAATAATCATTTTGAGCTCTTAAATATTCAATATTTTCTTTAAGTTCTATTGTTTTACTATGTGTTTCATCCAATATTTTCGAGAGGTTTTCTGATAATTCCTCGCCCTTTTTGGAATTAGTTGTTATTAGTGCGTTATGCTTATTAATTCTAATTTTCTCAATCATATCGTTAATGTAGCTGAGTGAAATCCCAATAGATCTAATTTCAGTGTAATAATCGGAGATATTCTCTCCATGTTTTTTGTTGTTTTGCTGCTCAAATAAGCTTGAATCTTTTCCATTTAAATTAAAGACATTTTCAATTTCGGACAGTGTGGTTGCAAGTTCAGGATACTTCCTGGATGCATAATTCCTAATGTCATGAATTAGGTCAATCATATCTTATATGTATTACGCACACATTTGAGAGGTATTTAAGTAATCTTAGAGGACTTTCAAAAAAAAAGGCGCCGGGATGAATTATATACTTTCCTTGTAAATTCACAATCTAAATAATGTGGTTTATATTTTGATATTTCACTTTGTATTGAACATATATATTGTCTGATACTATATTTAATTATAGATTTACAAGGTTTACTTTGAATTATAGATTATTTATCTATTTTTTTATCAATATGTTTGAGAAGGAATTTAGGCACGTCTACTTCCTATATAAGTACCGAAAAGAGTTTGATGAAATTTACCTATTCTAAAATTAGTAGTTCTCGTAGTAATACAAAATATCAGTTAAGGTTAATAATTAAATTATATTAATTTAGTTGAATAGAAAATAATTGTTATAATTGTGTGAACGAAATATTATGTGCCTATTTATCTTGCTTTTAACATGGTATGTTTTCACCCATTTTTTTAAAATTTCTTTGCTTCCAATACAATCTTATTTACTTGCAACAACGATTTTGCAATTAATATATAAATTAAAGGTGATATTAATATATGAACATTCACGCTGTCAGTTATAGTGCGCACTGATAAAATTACATTTAGAAATATATTAAACAGACATTTGAGTCCTATATTCCCCACTAATTTTTCTCCACAAAGGTATTCAAAGTTCTCCATTGAACAATTAGAGATTGAGAACAACACGATAAACTTTTTTCTAATAAAGGAAGAGAGTGAAAGTCTCGCTGAAATCTTTATTCTATTCCTGAATTCACACTGATTCACTGACAGTGGCAATGTTTTTGGAATATTTTTTTTTTGTGACGACTGTCAGACGGACAGGGATACTGTGGGAGTAGCAATTTATAGTGAAATAAGACTGCTATAATATATTATATATGTATTTAATGTGAAGTATTTGTAAAACAAAACTCTAGAAAGAAATGAATACAAAGTTTGTCTCTAAAGAGGCGTCTCAAGTTGGAGTCATAATGTTTTAAAGAAAAATAAGTGAATGTAAATGTATGCATTTATTATGATTATCTAACACATTATATTAATACTTCAAATAACATATGGATCTTCGATAAAATAGTGTTTTGTACAATAACAAATCACAGACGAAACCGTTCGGAAAGTTCGAAAATTCTTGTCTTGAAGTACAGTGGCGCCTTTCCTGTTTGTTATATAAACAACCTATTGATATTCAAATTCAGTCACTGGAGTGGAGCGGAAATAAACTTAATGTGGTAATAGGAGACCGCCAACTTAAAGAATAATAAAAATAGCTTTATTTAATAAACAACGAGTCTATTATAAGCGCCTTTAATTTAGGCATAACAGTTAAGTATAAAGCTAGGTACTGAATATAGTGAATCATTTTAGCTATTTATGAAGAGTAATGTCTTCAGAAGCAGTAGATGTGAAATCTCCGAGACTTTTTTCTTGTGGATATCCTGGCTGTCATGCATCATTTAAGAGAAGATCTCACCTAGAACGCCATGCTCAAACACATACAGGAATAAAGCTTTTTAAATGCCATGAATGTTCCAAGGCCTTTGGTAGGAGTGATCATTTACGTAGACATATGATGTTGGTTCATAGTTCGGTAGAAGAGAAGGCAAGCTATCCTTGTACATCGTGTAATAGTGTTTTTATGAGTCCGACATCTCTAAGAAGACATATAAAGAGATCACATGATACTCCTTATATTTGTGAAGTTTGTGGGAATCTATTTCCATCCGCGACATCCCTTCAAAGGCATACACTTAGACAACATCTTACTGCTGAAATCCCATTCCCAAATCGTACTGACGACAGTAATACGAAACAGTGTTGGTATGTTTGCAGAGCCGATCCAATGTTGTGCTCGGCTGCTTTTTTATCATACCCTGGTCTTGTAAGACACATAAAATCAAAGCACTGGTCAACGAATGAGAATCAACAAATTATTCAGAATCAAAACCAGTGCATAATAAACGAGAATATGAGAAATCAATGTTTATACAACTTACCTAATAATGGAAATGTGAATGGTCACGATGAGAATGATCCACTTTTGAACAACACAATGGGGGAAAATAAGGATAGCGACGTTGATTGTTCTTATAGGTGTCCATATCCTGACTGTGGAAGGTTTTATAGTTCAAAGAGCAATGTTAGAAAACACATTCAAGTATCTCATTGTAACAGCAAACCTTATGAATGTCATTTATGTCCAAAGAAATATGGTTACAGGACTCCATATATTCGTCACATGAAAAATAATCACCCGGAATTTCAAGATGACAACATAATAAATGATCATTGCAGCGGAATGACTACGATGGATGAGTCACATAGTGATTTGACAATTCCTGGAACCCCCCATTATCCACCCCTATACGTTGATGCTATTCCTTTTTAGTTTGCGTTCGACATCGCCTAGACATTGGGTATGTTTATGTCATAGACTATTCGCATTCTCTACTAAGGTACTATAGTGACATTAGTTTTAATTTTTCTTGTTCTGTGATTTACACATATTTATACAAAAAAATTGAAAATAGACTAAAATTATCCTGAACTACTTTATTTGAGCTAACAACTGTTTAGATAAGCAACGATAAAAATCGGTAGCTTAGACCTTTTCTTTCCTTGATGAGACGTCTGAAACTTTACTAGTCAATGAATCAATGTGCCTTAATAGGTTGCGAGATTTGAGGATCTGTTTTGCAAAGACGTCACCGAAAAACTTGTCTGTTTGTTTTCCTTCAGTGATGCGGATTGTGTCCAAATCTAGTAGCAAGTCGATGTCCCCATTCAAAGAAATCAGGTCTCCGTAAAGTAGGTTTTCACCGGTTTTCCATATTCTTTGACGGCCTGATCTACTTTTTATTGCAATTATTTTTGACCTTGCAATTTCAGAGGGGTCCTGTGTTTCAATATTATTTGAATTAAGTATTATACTCGCTGAAATATGTTCAATATTTACTTCATTACCTTGGTAGTTTCTGCTGTCACGCAACCTTAAATTTCCATTCTTCTTCGCAATGTGCATCAAATTAGCAAGAGTATCAACATTGAGGTTGTTGTATAACTTGGTGAAGGACTTAATCATGGAAGTAAGCTCGTAGAGATGAACCAATGGAGAAAATGTTTGTATTTGGCGTTGTTGAGACTCATTTTGATCAACTTTAATTAATTGTTCCTTTGAATTTACAGGAATTGAAGGTGACACAAATCTAGGAGATACTTTAGAGAACAGTTCCTTCCAATTTGAGATATCTGGACCAAATGGCATGAATGAAGCTTGAGATTTTCTATCATTCTGGTGTGATAAGGATTCCTCCATTCTAATGAAACCAGAATTACTTCCATATGAGAGTAGTTGGCAAAAAAGCATTAGCCAAGACATCCTGTCGACGAATTTTCCAACAGAATCATGTTGATAAGGGGAGGAGGAGTGATTTGTATTATTACCAGGGCTAACATTGTTTGATGAGAAATTGACAGTGCTCTGCTGGAATATTCTAATTGCATCTATGTATCGCTGTAACATTAGATAGGAGTACCCTAAATAATACAAATAAGAAACATATGCAGGAGTCTTCCACAATAAGCCCCTAAACAATTGATTATCAATGTCGTTTGATATCTCAATTGCAGTGTAATAATTCCCAAGTAAAGTGTGAAGACGAAGTAATCCATACAGTGAAAAATAGCCAAGCTGTAATTGAATTGGGAAGGTACCTGTAGAACTTACTGATTGTAGCTGATCGGACTGAGAATTCACATTTTCTGAAAGTAACGAACGAATTTCACTTAAATCAACAAATGATTGAAGTATTAATAGAATTATGTCACATCTCCATACATCCTGATCAACTTTAATATTTCTATTATCATTTTGTGGTTGATCGTTATTTGTTATTACATGAAAGATCCTTGTTCTATATCTACAAGTATCTTGAAATTGATAAATAAATTCATCTACTATTCCATGAATAGTTTCAGATGGAAGTGAAACATCTTTAGAATCTTCAAATTTTGTGTTCAAATTACTCTCGAAATATTCAGCAAGAGTCTTAGGCAATTCAGTTGAACTTGAACCTTTTTGAAAGTTTGGTCTGCTAAGTAAATAACAAAAAAGAGCAATATAATTCTTCCAAGATGAGACTCTATCTTGCCATTTTACGTGATTGGGAAATTTTGCAAAAACATGACGATAATAAAGTTCCAAATATAAAAGTTTTGCCAATTCTTTGTTCGAACCAGAATTCTCAAATAAGTTCTCAAATGTAGAAACATTTGGCCATCTTGTTTTCATGTAATACTTAAATGTCAGTGAACTATAAACGTTCTCACGATAATAACGAATTTTTTCAACATCACACGTTGCAATTGAATCACAGAGGTTAATTAAAAATAGTTGTACATCATCAGGAACACGACTGTCAGACACAAATGCTTGATTTACTGAGTTCTGTGTATCTATTATTGCAGAATGAGAGATCGGTGTTTCTTCTTCTTCATTTTCATCTATTTCCATCAACACGTTTCTGTTCGTTGCTACTGCAACTGCAACTGCAGTGTTAACATCATCTTCAACTTCTTCTAGTTGACCAGTGGATATTTGGAAGGGAATTTCCATCTTTAATTAATTATAACTATTGAAAGTTGCAGTTAAAGAGTTTATAAACAACAGAAATTTGTGCAAACAAAATAAGCTTTGGTTAAATACGAGACAGGTTTATTTGACTAACTATGATTATAGTTCCAGTGATGAAAATCTGTAGTTTTTATGAAATAAACACACTTATAGTTTGTGTTATAAAACTACAAATTTAAATCTATTAATGCTTTTATTTATTTTATTCTACTTTTGTTTTTTTACTTTGTCTTACAGAAAATTCTTATAAAAGACCTGAAAAGGCAACTGAGCGCGTATCGTCTCAGCTCTGCATTGGGTTATTATATTAGAATCAGGTTGCAGTTGATAAAATTTATATAAATGAGTCAAAACTCTGAATATGTGAGAGATGATGAAACGGGATTAACCACAATAAAGTCTTTGTGTATGAATTGTCATGATGAAGGGGTAACTAGACTTTTACTTACAACAATCCCCCAGTTTCGAGAAGTTGTTTTAATGTCATTTGAGTGTTTTCACTGCGGGTGGAAAAACAATGAAATTCAATCTGGTGGGATTTTACAAGATAAAGGGGAGTGCATTGAATTGCTAGTTACATCGGTTACAGATCTAAACAGGCAAGTGGTTAAGTCGGAGTTCGCAACATTTTCAATTAAGGATTTGGAATTTGATATTCCTCCTTCTACGCAAAAGGGAGTAATATCTACAATAGAAGGGATTATTTTAAAAGCAATTAGTGGTCTTTCACTAAACCAAGAAGCAAGACTTGCAGAAAACAGAGAAGTTGGAGACAAGGTGCAGAAATTAATTAATTCTTTGAAAGGGTATATTGATGGTAAAGGGCTTCCTTTTACCATAAAGTTAGATGATCCTAGTGGTAATAGTTTTATTCAAAATCCAAATGCACCACTTCCAGACCACAACATGAAAAGGATATTATATGATCGCACAAAGGAGCAATTGGAGGAAATGGGTTATTATGGAGTAAAAAATCTTGAAGATGACTCAAAAAACAGAATTTCAACATACCAACAGAAAACAAATAATGAAAATGCAAAGTATAAGAAAGGGGCAGATATTCCAGAACATCTTGTTCCACGTTATTTGGACCTTAATAAAAGCATTGAAGAGCAGGATGAACTTGATAATAATGATGAACGAATTAAGTTTGATGTTACTTGTCCGAATTGCGGAAATATAGGAGAAAGTAACGTCTGCGAAATAGATATACCTGGCTTTAGACGTTGTTTAATTATGTCATTTACCTGTGATTTTTGCGGTATAAAGACAAATGAATTAAAACCATCGGGTTCATATGGAGAACTTGCTAAAAAATGGTAAGTTTAAATTCTATTAATAATAAAAAAAACTTAAAATCCTTTAGGTTATTAAATGTAGAGAATGATTTAGACTTGAATAGAGATATATTGAAAAGCGATACTGCATCTCTAGAATTTCCCGAGATTGAATTTGAAATGGGAATGGGAACACTAGGTTCGCTCTTTACAACAATAGAAGGCTTAATTGTCAAAATCATCGATTCCTTAAAGGATTGTTATACTTTTCAAGGTGACTCTTCAACAGACGATCAAAAGAGCGGATTTAAAAAAGTTATTGATAGTTTGCAGGTCATGCTAGAAAAAAAGAAATTTATGTTAATTATGGATGATCCTGCTGATCATAGTTTTATTGGAAAGAGAATAGTAAACGGGGAGTTTGTGCAGGGTGACCTACAACTTAAAACTGAGAAATACCAACGCAATGAATATCAAAACGAAGCTCTAGGTATTTCTGACATGAAAGTAGAAAACTATTCGGGGGAAGAAAACTGAAATTCTTTTTTTAATTTGTTAGCTACTATATTTATTTTTTTGCAGTATTTATTTATAATTTGCTGGTATTTTGAGGACATTTGCACCAACACACCTTCTTTAAGAGTGAATATGCCCGAACAATAATCTAGTAGAATTGATTTCATATCATCCCCTCTGTATAACACATAGTTTATTAAATAAGTTAAAACCGTTATTTTCCCAAGGCCAATTTTCATAGGTTTATTTTCAATTTTATCGGGAAATAAACACTTTACAAGTAAATCTTTGCAAAATAATGCAAGTTTATTGTTGTATTTAGAGTCAGTTATTTTCACACCTTTAGGTGAATCAGAATTAAAACTATATTTTATGAAAATAGCAAGTTTATCAATTATTTGATCATTTAAATTTATTAATTCCTGGCCGAACAAATACCAAGGTCTGAAATTGTCTTGTATTTTATTACAATATAATAAAAGACCTAGCGTGTAATTATATCTTGTATCATTCACCTCTTCTATTTCAATTGCATTAAAACCAAGTATGGACATAAAAGCAATGAATTCAGTTATATTTGAATTTCTTGGTAAAAATAGAGCTACATTATCAGCTATGGAGGAAATTCTAATTAATAAGTCTTTGTAATTTAAAGATTTACAGGAATCCAAACTGAATTCCCTATAGTAGTTATATGAATAACCACCCCAGGGGGGTGACGCAAAGGCCCATTCAAAAGTTTTAAATCCTCTGAAAACCTCGTTAAGTTTTGTAAAACAATTGTTATTAATTTGTATTGATTCATTTTCCTGAATCTTAATTGAATACCAACTACAAAATTCCATAATATTGCCGTTAATAAAAACAATATTGCTATTCGGATCAAAGTACATGTGCAAATTGTAATCATTAGAAATGACATGCTTCTTATTAAAATGAAGCTCTGGAGAACCCATTTCCCTAATTAAACTAGGATCAAAATGATAATTTGCAGTATTTACATTCTTTAAATTCGGAGTAGAACCGTATAACCCATATATCTGTGAGTTATGCTTATTTATCATAGACCTTGAGTTTGATTTTTCAACTGATACCACAAACTTACAGTGCTGAGAAAATGCGATAGTGTTTCCACCAACTCCACTGCATGCATCTAACACTGTACAACATCTAAGTCTCCTGGCAATATGTTGTGCAAGTATTTCAGGAGTTGCATCCATAATTGCGTCTTCGTCTAAAATAATTCCCTCATCATACCTCTGGAAAACAACGTATTCTCTACCTGTGTTTCCCGGGAAAATTGATATATTCTTGCTTATATATTCCAAGTTACATTTTATCTCCTTCTTTCTTTTTTTCACGCTCAATATATTAAACTTATCTATTGATTTGCCAAAATTATTATTAGTATTAAAAAGAGCGTCTTCCAATTTAGTACTCTCTTTAATATTGTCCTCAATTGTTATTTTCACCTTATCAAACTTTTCATGTTTTTTGTTCAAAGGTGTACAAGGGAATCTTCTAGAGACCGAATAAAGAGACCCTGAACATATATTTATTATTTCTGATCGCGGCGAGTTCGAATATCTTATGGGCAAATTTGTTTTTCTTTTATTGATAATAATTGCACGATAAGTATTGGAATATTTAAAATTATTTAAGTCACTTTCATTAATTTCAGTCTTAAGAGAAGTATCATTAAATAATTCAAGCCACGATAAAACAGTCCCTTCAATAATCGATAACTTGTTTCCAGTATATAGACTATTTAGATAAATTGAAACATCATTATCATATTCTGAATCAAACTCAGTAATTCTAAGTCCAGACACCAGATCTCTTTTTCTCTTTCTCATGAAGATTTGTATTCTCAAAAAAAGAAGAATCTAGAAGTCAATAGTTGAAAATAAGATGACGAATTTTTTGTACCGCCGAGACCATTTTGTCTAAATAAATGATTTAAAATACTAATTTCATAATAGAAAAAAAAACTTTATGGTCTTAATTCATTAAATGAATTCAAGAAGAGTTTTAGTTTGTCATATATATTACAGTTAAATTATATATTTAGTCTATTTTTGTTTAACAAATAAGAGTCTCTGATTTTTTTTTCTAGAGCTATATAGGCATAGAACGCAATTTAAAAATATATATTTGGAGTAAATTTTTAAAAATAACTACAACAAAAATGGAATGATAGCCTTTCTTTCCTTTGGATAAAAGCCAAACTCTCTGTGATAGTTTCTGTGTTTCTTTAAAGCCCATTGAGTCATCTGTGCGAAGGCCACAAATGTATAAAACCAACATGTTGTACAATTAGCAATAAAACTGAAAGAAACCCACGCAAGGGTTTCCCAAAAATAATTAGCACATGATATGTAGTCAAACCCTGAGCCATATGGTATACCTCTCTTTTTGGTCCCGCGATCTCTGAGTTTTCTCAATACAAGATGGGAACTAAAGTTTAGAAATTCAAACACACACATCAAAAATGTAATTAGATATAAAATCAAATCTGAAAACGGTGGAGGGGTGTATCTTGGGTGGAATAGGTAATATCCAACAGCTACCCCAAAAATAAACCAATAGTGTAAACAATTAATGGGGAGCCTGATTATTGGCATAGTAGCATTTGAAAATCTGTGAACAAAACAAGTTTCAATTTCCCTCTTAATATAATGAGAAACTGCAAGTCCAAATGAAAGCTTCTGCGAAAGACTTTTCGGTGGAGCTTGCTCACCATAAACAAGTGCTGGGAAGAAGTAAAAGACGGGAAGTATCAAAATAGGTCCTAAGTACTCAATAAAAAAAACCAATCTCCAAGATATTTGAACTCCTAAATCCTTAAAGTACAAAGTAGTCCCGTCTCCTATTCCATAAGAAGAAAGTTCACCGTCTTTAAGTACTTCACCATTTGGGCTCCCCACATTAAACCACTGTCTTTCTGGGTAATAGTGAAACTCTCTATAAAATTGGGACTTTAGATCAGAAGCTGTTGCATCCTTATTAATATTAAGTACTGCTAGGTGCTTTCCACTCCTTTTTTTCACGTATATACGTATTATCGAACCATCTTGGGATTCAGTTGATAACGATTCCATGAGATAATATCCAAATTGTCAGGTTTAGAAAATTTGTATAATCAAGAACTGTAAAGTGAGATAAATGATCAATTTACTTTGTTATATTTACTCCGCAAGTCAATTACATTATATTTCAATAATAAACTAATTATTCCAGCGCCAATATTCTTACTTTAATATTTAAAAATGTGTGGTGTAATTTTTGTCTTTAAATGAGTACCCTATTGAATTTGCGCCTATAAGTGAAAACCCATCATGATTTCATTATTTATTCCGTCCTTTTTTTTGTGAATTTAAATGAATCGAGGTATAAAAATTACCTTCCATTTGACATATTTACATGAAAAAGTCAAATATAAAGAACTCCAAAAAATTAACATGGATTCTTAGACATGGTGATCCAAATGCAACAGGAGTGAAAATTAGGACAGATGGATTTGCTCTAGTAGAAGATGTTTTAGAAAAGTTTGACAATCTATCTCTTAAAGAACTGATTAATATTGTTGATAACGATGAAAAGAGTAGATTTAAATTAGTTAATGAAGATGGGAAGTTGTTTATTAGAGCAAATCAAGGCCATTCCCTCTCATTTATAGAAAGTGAAAAATTACTTTCAAAAGTTGATTCGAAATCTCTAAAAAAAATGAAAGAAAAAATTGTTATGCATGGAACAAAGTTATCTAAATGGGAGAATATAAAGAATACAGGGTTAAGTAAAATGAGTAGGTCTCATATACATTTCTTCTCTGCATCAAATTTTAAAATAGTGAATAAACACCAAAGGTATAAAGATATAGATTTAAATATGAAATTAGATCAGGTAATTAATAAGTTATGTGACTATAAATTCCAGGCAGGTATTAGGCCGTCTAGTAATGTCGTCATATTCATTGATATTACAAACCCCAATTTCTCTAAAAATGGTATTGAGTTTTTTGTATCTTCAAATGGAGTAATATTATCGAGTGGAAATGATAAAGGTGTTATAGATTCTAGTATGTTCCTTCTTTGTATTGATATAGAGCATGGTATTGAACTTATGAACAACACTTCTAACATATACAGCAATGAATTGGTAAAATTAATCGTTGACTCTATAATTATTCCCGCTTGACAATCCTCGAATTTTCTCTAAATGCATGCATAATTTTACCTAAAATTTATTGTATTCATTAAAAAGAAAAGGAGTATGCAGGCAAATCAAATAGTAGAGTTGAGAGCTCTGCTCTCTTTGAGGAAGGTTTATGAAGAAGGTATGATTTTGAAAATTAACTCGGGTGTTCCAAAGTATATTTGTTTACTATCAAAATTGAGGGGGTACAACAGTCCGTACTTTTTTGACGATGAATTAGAGTGTTGGGAGGGGAGGGAATGTGTAATAACTGGCGAATTTAAATTTACTGCTGAAAAAGGAATTGATGTATCGAATGAAAGTATTCGTCTGATTCCTGAAGAGTATCCTTTTATTGTCCTTTTGTCGATTCTAAACAATGACTTGAAAAACCTTGGTTTTGAATTGCTTAGAAGGCAGTTGAATATGATAGAAGCGTCAAATAATTTTTTTTTAGGAGAATTTCATGACTCCGATTCCTCGAAGTGTAAAGTAATTGATTTGGAATTTTCTAATCCTTTAAATTCGGACAAAGAGATTTTTTGGAAATCAATTAAGGTATTATGGTTTGGTGATTGTGTCATTATAGGGAAAAATGGAGTTTATTCTGCTCTTGGGATTGAAATGCCCTTAAAAAGAACTTTTACTTCGGTGCTGATCTCTTATTCTTGTTACAAAAACTCTAAATTAATTACAAATTCTGAATTACCTCAACTAATTGTCTTATTAACATTAATAATTCAGCTGGTTTCTATTACTAGAAGGATATTCAATTCAAATTTGTACCTTCCTATATTCTTCTCTACAGATTGCATTTTATTTGAGATCGCTAAATCACCTGATACGGGAGCTATTTATTTTGAAAATCTTATAATAACTGATATTGGTGAGGAAACTAAATTAGATACAATTGAGTACTCAACTTTAAGACCTAGTGATTACAAATTACTTCCAATTCAAAAAAACATTTCAACGAACAAATATTTGACTCCGGAAATAGCTATTTCTTATTTTACAAATAGTTTAATAAAACTTTCTAGAAAGAATAATTCTGATTCAAAGAAGAACCACACCATTTATGACTGTTTCAGTATTAGCACTCTGAAGGATGCCTTGTCAACAAGAATAAGAAATAAGTGGAAACCAATGATATTCTCAGGTGATATTAAGATCGAGAATAAAAGTGAATTTTTAAAGAATCAATCATTCAACGAGAATATTGTAGAAATGATAATAAATAAAGACGTAGATTTTATTGTAAATATAGGTGCTCCTTCCGTCGTGTTTTCAATTGGTTTGCTTATTTCTGAAGTAATTGGTGGAAAAGATTTGATGTTTGCTTGTGACGGTGATAAGTTACATTTTGTTGATAATTTGTGTGAATGGAATTCGTGTGGGGACGTTATGCCTGTTTTTGGGAGGGTTAAGGAAGAAAACGTAATGAATACTCTAACGGGGAGAAGAAATCACACTGTATTAGACATTTTGCCAGATAATGTACAATTTCTTCCTTCTACTGTTCAATCAGATCAATTATTAAATAGAATACACAAATTGTTATGGGCGTGCTTAAATTTTGTTCCTTCTCAAAGATTATCTTTAGGGCAGCTTGAAAACGAATTAATACAGATAAAGGGTGAATTGTTTTACATTTATCAAAGAAGTAACATAGTAAGGGCAGAAAATCAAACTCATCGTATTAAATTTGAAAAGGTAAAAACAAGAATTACAGATATGATAAAAAAGTTTAAGTCAATTAAAAAAATATCTCTTTAGTTTTATTTGTTAGCATAAGTGTGTCTAATATAAAGTTATTCTTTCCTGGTATTTTTCTATAGAAAAAAATTACATAATTTATTTTGTTCAATTTAAGGATAAGTGTAAATGCTATTGAGGTTATTCTTATATATTGGATTTAGTAGTTCAACGTATAATTATTAATTTTGTTTAGGTAATAAATTACTTATTGAATAAATGAAATTATGTCTCTTGCGCCACAAACCAATTCGAGGCAAATAGTGCAGTGTTGCATTTAAATGTGGGAAATTATTCACATTTGTGCTGTGTCTAACAAATTAAGGTAATAGATAAATTATTCACAATAATAAAATCTAAATAGTCGCTTTTTTGTATTTGAAAAGATGCCTGGTGTTTATGAAAAACAGTGTAGGGGTCCTAGATTTGATTACATGGTATCAATTGTGGAAAAATGCAGAGACGAGAAGAATAGGAAAAATTACGCGAGCTCCTACAAAATAATAAGTGAACTTCTATTTTCAATTTGTAATGACTATGAATTAATTGAAGAGTTTTTTTATAGTGGTGCATTTCAATGTTGTTGCGAACTTCTTTCAATTAAGGGGATAAGTGAAATGAATTCAGGTGCAGATAATGTCCTAAATGACCAAGAAATGGAGATACCAAGATTAATAATTGAACAGTTTTCACTGATCTCTACATTTACAATACAGTCATTTGATGAGGAAATCGGTGAGATATCACTGTTAGTATATTTTCTCACAGAAAGGCACAGATACTACGTCGATGTAAATTGGAAATCACATGAATTGGAGTATATTAGTACATTTCTTCAATCACACTTCAAATTTCTTTACTGTGCGATAAATTCGTTTAATAAATATCAAAGCAATGAAGGCCCATCACTTCTATTAATGACTTTAAAAAATATTGAAGTTGTAATAAGAAGCTGTCCCGGACATAGAGTAGTACCAAATATGATTAAAGTTCTAGCTGATAGTTCTACATGGGGTATAATGACTTTGTTATCAGAAATGATTACTTCAAATATTGTGGATATAGTTTCAGAAAAAAAAGATGATAGTAGCTCACAGATAACACAATTTAGAGAATGCGCAATTGTACTCATACAAATAATAGCACACATACCTATAATTGGTGTAAACAAAGGTCTGAATAAATATCTGATACCTTCTTTAACTCAAATAGGTCTTCAAAAACTATTATTATCTCAAAATAATGGGGATGTTTACATTCGCTGTTCCTGTAAATACTGTGAGAACTGTAGGAAAATTCAAAAAATATGCACAAAAAAAGATGAATTAATTATTCAAGAAACTATTCCACTATTTCAAACTTTATTTGAGTCTTTCATGAAAAATGAGGCATTAAACATAATAATCAATCTAATTTCTTCTTTACAAAAAACAGAAGATTATTCCACACTTAACGAAGATATTATAGATAAGATATTTGGATATAAAAAGACATATTTGATAATGCTCCAGCATATAATCAAGACTTTAGACTCAGACAATTTTTCAAAGGTTATGATTAGTTTAATGAAAATATTCCCAAAGTATACCAAATTTAAATGTGAAAGTTCAGTCATTGAAAATTATTCCGAATCTATGAATAGGAGTTTCATAAAACTGAGAATTTCAAAACAAGTTTACAATGAGGAAGCCTCTTTGAGTAAAATAGATCATGTATCTGAAGAAATATTTGAAATTATTTCTCTATCAGATAATGCAAAATTGATTGCAAGTTGCATCACCTCAATTATATTACATAAATTTGATTTTCCGATAAACTATAATTCAAATTTATCTCAAATTCTTGAAATAATTTGTCCAACATTTGAGCTAATAATAAAAAAATTAATAGTGGAATGGGAAAAAAAATCTGAACTTTTAAGAAGTATTGTGTTTTCTTTCGAACAGATAATTACAATTCTTTCTGAAACTAAAACATTCCTTATATTGTTAGTGCCTATATATATACGATATTTGTTCAACAAAAAAAGTGTGAATGAAATAAAGAGTAAAAATTCATTTAATTTCATTAGAAAAGGAATTTCTGACGTTTTAAACTTGTTCACAGACTTATTTCAAACTTGTTGTCAAATGACAATTACACAGTCTATTAAAAGTGAATCAGAAGTAAAAATTTCAAAAGTGAGCAGTTTCATAGATATGGATAAAAAGGATACTATATATAGTATTGGTTCTTCCCTAATTTCATGTTTAGCAATAATTTCTGATGTATCAACATACAACTGGACATGCGTTTCACGTAGAAGGTATATTCCATCTCCACACTTTGAAATATGTGGTTGGATTGCATCCAACCAATACAAATTTATGGACCACTGGAAAAATATTTTTCTGTTAGATAGATGTATTTGCATAAAAGAACTGTCACAAATTATTACATTGATATCGGAAAGAAGTTCAGGATTAAATTCGAGAAAGAATATTACAGAAAACAATCTATATTTTAGTAAGGAGTTTTTGGATCAGTGTGAAACATACTTTGAGGAAACTGATGAAGAGATAAACATAGAATCAGATGAGATTGAAAATATTATTAATAAAATAGACTAGCGCAAAAATAATGCTTTAAAGTTTAAATATGAATATTATAAAGGAACTTTTTAACAAAGTTTGCTCAAATACCTTTTTAAAGTGGTTTTTTTACTGCGCTCATAAACGCGTAAAGTGAGGGGAAGAGCAAATATAGTTGATGAATACATGTATTTATTCGAAAAATGTTTACTATATAATTTATATATACATGTTTATTTGAATGAGTATTAGCAGATGTGATAAAGCAAAGTAATATCAGAGTGTTTTTTTATTTTATGTAGATGGACCTCTAATAGATATATTTTTGTTTCAGACATGAGAAATAACATGTTTTTTACTGAGGAAGAGGAAACCTGCTATAAGACATGGTACTCTATTATTCATAATTACGAGGAAAGTTTTATTGAAGAAGAACTTTTTAGTGAAAATAATGATATTCCGAAAATAGGCATTAAAACTGCACTTTTTTTGAAAACTTCTGGATTACCGAATCAAGTCCTTCACGAAATATGGCGAATAGTAGATTCTAAGAATGAGGGTTTACTATCATTTTATGAATTTGGTAGGGCATGCAGGTTGATTTCATTTTGTCAAAATCAAGGTATTTTTCCTACTCAGGAGTTGGTTACTGAAGTTCCAAAAAGGTTAGCGTGTTTTAATATTGAGCTTTTCCTCAGGCAATTCAACAAAAACATTCAGTTTAGTTTAAGAAGTATACTAGATTCTTATTTTTCTGATGAATTATTTATCTCAAAAACAGTTAAGGCGTTCAGACAGCTGGATGTTGAAAATAAAGACCTTGTTGATGGGTCAGACATTTTTAATTTATTTATTAACTCTGATATTCCAAGAGATAAGTTAAGAGAAATTTGGAACTGTTCTGATATAGATAACGATGGAAAACTTTCAACAATGGAATTCGTAGTTTTTAATGCACTCATAGAAGTAAGTAAAAAACACAATATAAAAATGAATGATGGAGTTCCTTTAGAGAGTATTATACTACTTTTGAATAATGTCCTGAGGTATAACTATTGTAGTAGAACAAAAGATGATATTGCTGAAACTCCTAGTGAACAGAAATCTAACGAGGATCACAAAAATGTGAAATTAACACATGAATCTAATCTAGACATTGATTCACTTGAATGTGAGCTTTCAGATCTAGCAAAAATACAAGATGTAGTTTCAAGTTTGAAGAAAGTTGACAGCGAACTTATTCAAAGTTTGAATAGAAAAAAACTGAGGTTAGCAATGGATCACAAGAATCTCCTGATCAAAATAAGCAAGATATATAACAAATATATTAGTAATCAAGCATTGATAGATAATCTCTGGGAAGATATTAAGTTTCTTAAAGAAGCAAACATTTTGATCTCCAGTTTTGGTACGAAGAAAAAGTGTGAATCACCTTTAAATTTTACAAGGCGAAGTCATGAAGAAACTAGAGAAGACGGTATACCTGGCAATCAATCAAATAGCTTTCCCAAGGTAGATTGTAAAAACTGGGTAAAATTTCCTTCTAAAACGAAAAATTTTAGTTCATAGTATTTTGTATTTCTGTCCCGAGATTTTTCTAATTCCACCATCAATAATCAGTGAATCTAAACAAACTTCAAAATCTCTTTTAATTTCATATAAATTATAATCGAATTGCTTATTTGTAATTAGTAAACTTTGAATTTTATCTAACAGCTCCTCCTTTGAAAGTCCCTCTTTACTATCAAGAAGTACTTCTAAAATTAATTTACTTATTTTTCCTTGTAGCAATCTCTCTCTTCCTCCAAACCCAACTGTGAGTTGCTCCATATTTATCAATCCTGTTGTTGGGTCAATTAATGCACTATATGTCGCAGACATCATCAATCTTACAGCTTCATCAACGTGAGTCTCTTGTACCCATTCATTCAGTTCTATTTTGGCTAAAGCCTCAGAAATACGTATTAGACTCTCTAGTTGCCTTGGTGTCGCAGTGATTGTCTTCTGTTTATGATTACCAGAGTTTGAGCCCTGTCTTCTCATTGAGATATAACTTTGTATAAGTCTATTACAAGCCTCAGTTGACAATTTTGGGTTGCAATACTGACGACAAAATGTTATATATCTAGAAAGAGTTGACCTTTCAATTATGTCTTGTGATCTAGCAGTTGAATTATTGTTTTCGTTTATAGTATATAGAGAACACAAGTGTTCAGCAAGTTTTTTATCAGATTCTTCGTTTTGTTTATCAAGCATAAGATATATTAAATCAAATCTTGACATTAGAGATGGTGGGAGGTTTATATTTTCTACTACACTTCTGAAGGGATCGTACCTACTAGAAATAGGATTAGCCGACGCCAATACTGCGACTCGTGCATTTAAAGAACAGATTATACCGGCTTTTGCAATACTAACTGTTTGTTGCTCCATTGCCTCGTGTAAAATGCTTCTAGAAGAGTCGTCCATTTTATCAAATTCATCAATACAACAGATTCCTCTGTCACTCAATACTAATGCCCCACTCTCTAATACAATTTCTTTGGTCTCCGGATCTTTTGTAATATATGCAGTCAAACCAACTGCAGAACTACCTTTACCACTTATATAATAACCTCTTGGTGCGAGTTTGTGAATATATTGCAAAAGTTGTGACTTAGCGGTACTAGGATCACCACAAAGAAGAATGTTTATTTCGCTTCTATTCAATGAACTATTTCCGTTAAACTTTTCTTCAGTTTTGATTTCTGTCTGTGGAGATGTGCCCTCATCAGTTGAAATAATTTCCGATGCAGCTTTCAATAAATTTTTTTTGCTACCTCCGAAGAGTTGACACAGTAAACCCTTTTTTACGTCATCATTTTCCCAAATACTTGGTGCAATAGATCTTGCAAGTTTTTCGTATAAAAGTGGATCCCTTGACATTTCCTTGAACTTTGAAATCATTTCCTTGGTAAAAAGGGTTTCTCTTTCAGAATTCTTCTTATCAACACATAATATTCCATTCTCATTGTCTTGATGCAGTTCTTGAATTGAATTCCCAACTACAGAGTACAACATACTTGAAGTATTCCTATTTACGTGCAAAATGTCAATGTATGTTCTAAAAACAGATTTTATTAGTCTCATTCTCGATGCCAACCTAATACCAGAAGTTTTGACAATTCCATTAAGTTCAATTCTATCTCCTGGACGACAAGAATCAACCATTTCATCATAAACAAATCCCAAAATGGTGCTTGGAGTTTCACCAGGTGGTATTGTATCTGGAAGCTCCTGTATTTTTATTATTTGTTTGTTGGAAAATTGACAGAGATTATGTACTAATTCAAAGGAGTATTTGCTATTACATACAGGGCATAGTGTAGGTTCTTCAATTTCTCCACCTATTAAGAGACGATATTCACGATGATCACAATTTGTACTTACACCATTGACGTGATATGTGTGTGTACATCTAAATACAGCCTTTTGCATTTCAGGAATTATGTCTGAACAACGAATAACAATTCCACGAATACTTATGAGTTGTTCAATATCTGAAGGATTCACTTCCCTCATATTACATATTTTAATATTATCGAAAACTCTGACCTTTGGAAGCGCAAACTCTTTGAAATATTCTTCCCCAAGAATGGATTCAATTTCTGATTCAATCACTTCGTCCATAAAGACAATTGAGTCGCTTGGTAAAGAGACAATTGTGTAGTACAATTCCTTATTAAAATCTTCAATGTGCCTTAAACTTATATCAAAACTGTAAATAGATGAGGAAGAATCATCGTTCTTATTACTATTTTCACCTTCAACTGTCAACTGTGCTTCTAAAAGCTTTCTCAGCAAACCCATATAAGTAGAACAACTATCACCATGAGAGTGTGGCTCATTTAATTTAGAGTATTCAAGTATTGAATCACCATCCTTTGCAACGTAGGTCTTTAAAAATGTTGAGAATAACTCCTTAAATTCAACCTCACCTCCAAGCTCTATATTGTCAATATTTCTAACAATATCTGAATAATTTCCAGATGTATTAGATTGAATAGCAAGTAATTCGCCTCTTCTTAATCTAGCAGTATCTCCCAGATCTGTTCTCGAAAGCCTTTCGATGCTTCTAAATGTTTTTGCTGTTTGACCTATCGAACTTCCATCTATTTGCGAGTAACCATCATTCGCCGCGATAAAAGAGCCTTCAAAGGCGTTGACATCACTGTTTGATATGCTATTACCATCTTCCATATTGATAAGAAGGAGAAATGTAAAAAATGCAATTGTTTCACAATAAAAAAATATTTTGTATACAACTACAGTGTATTTATACAAAGATTTTAAAATTTCCTTAAAGTAAGTATTTTACTGTGGGGTTGTGCCCACCTCCCAAAGCCGCCAATAAGAGTTTCAAGAGATTTTGTTTTATATATAAATAATGAATAATAAAACTGAAAAGTAAGTCATGAACTTAGTTGGTTAATTTAATCTTGCTCTTTAATAGAGTTTAATCTAATTTTTACTTTAAATCTCATATATATATTAAACATTTTGTATTCCTATTTGTACTTCATTCCCGCATAAATGACCTGTTTATATAAGTTTCATTTTAAAACCCATGAATAGAATATTTATTGACCATTTGTTTGCTTCACTATTACATTTAAAATTATTGGTCGTATTTATTATACTAACTTAAACAAATATTTGAGCGTCTAAGTGGTGCAAATAAATAAATAAGGAGGAAACCTAATTGGTACTTCATAAAGCTATTCTTAAAAAATGGGCAAAGGAAAACATTTGGATGTAATAAAACTTGATGTTTCCAAAAGTACTGAAACATTGGTTGAAAATTACAGAAGAGAAATTGAGATTAAAAGACTTCACGAAATATTGAATTCAATGTTACTTGAAGAAAACGAGTCAATGATGCATTTACTAAATACTGCCTATTATGATTATTCCTCAATATCAACAGAGATGCTTCCATTGATAGATAGCTTCTTGCCAAGCATTAAACAGTTTCAAGAGAACATTGATTGCAATATAAATGATGTGTCACTAATTGTTGAAACTTACTCTAATAGTATTTTAGGCAAAGCCAATAAACACTCGCAATTTTTGATACAAAAAATGGAGTTATTTTTACTTAAAAAGTGTGAAATAGAAATAAATAGATGTAAAGAAATTCTAGGAAACACAATGAAATTATTCAGAAAAAACAGATCAACAATATCATTGCATGCAATAAGAGTAGTTCATCACTGCATAATTAAGGTGAATAAATTAAAACTGGCATTTGAATATTTTTCAAATGTAACTTTGGAAGAGTATATTCCAGAAAGTATCACAAAGACAGATAATATTAAAAGGTGCTTAACATTTTGTGAAAGTTTCGTTGCTGAATTAAGTGAAATAGTCTTATTTGCATCTGAAAAATTGTTTTTGGTAAAGAATGACTCTTCATATGGAAAGGAAGATTCACATTACAATTTTTCAATTTTATTTCAGTGCATTTTTCTATTAGAGTTAAAAAATAGTTTTATTTTAAAAATAAAAGATTACTTGAACTCAAAAATTATGGTTTTGAATATAAAGAAATTTGAAGATGATAAACTTGGATTTTCTAATTTTATTCTTCACTTGCTTGAAGTTTTTGATGATAGTATTATTCTTTCTCTTATAGAAAATATGGTGTTCTCGATAATTATTAGTGGAAAAGATCAATATTTAGAGTTTATTATTGATGTTTATATAAATGGAATAGTTTTATATATACTTGAAATTTCTGAGAAAGAACTACCAGACAAAATCATTCCACCAACCGCACCAATGGACTTATACTTGTATCAATTAAACTCATTGGTTAAATTTGTTGAAAGATCAGAATTTTTAATTACAAAAAACAAATTTAGTTCATTAACAATTGAAAAATCAGATGAAACAAAATTTAAGATTCTTACTTATTTTAGGCGTAACAAATCAATTAACAATTACACTAAAAAATGGAAATTTGGAAAGTATTGGAATCTGCTATACAGAAATATTTTGAATCGTAGGATCAATATTCGTAATGAAGTTGTTGAATTTTCCAAAGTATATGTCTATGACAGTTGTAAGTATTGGCTAAAGTATACTATTGAGGTTATTCGTCAGATCCGTTGGATAATTGGAACATCTTCAATTCAAAACAACTCTCCACTACCACCCTCTAAATTCATGGTTCCACTATTTTCGCGTTGTTTATACACTTCGCTTTCATTTCTTTATGATTACGCTGATTATATCATTAGTTTTGAAAATGTTTACTCTAATGAGAATAATTCTCAAGGAGCTGAGAATAATAAATTTATTTGGTCGAAAAAAATTAAACCTGAGCATGTATGTTGCATTGTTTTGGATGTTTTTTCGCTTAAGAAATGGGTTAAAGAGAGCTTTTTAAATGAAATTTTTTATCATATTGATATTGTTGATAATGAATATATCGTATCGAGTGAATTTAAAGCAAAAAATTTCTTCATTGATATCCCTGATATGAAGTCAACTGTAGAAATTAATCTTATAAATAACGGTTTTTTCATGCATATTGATAATAATTTAATCAATATTCTTATTGATAAAACGAGTGTGTACTTGAATAATCAAATAATAAATTTATTTGATTCTGGGTTGAGAACAATCCCATGTTTACATCGTTTAACTAATAGTATTTCATCAAATTCTAGTGACGATGAAAAATCAGGAAGAGTGCCTAGCAATTACGTTGAAAATGCAAAAAAACCTATGGAAATATTTCTACTTTTCTCTTCTAATGCAATAAATTCAGTTATAAATGACCTAGATAAGAATACACTGCAAGAGTTGTGCGATTTCTACTTCAAACTTATATCAAAAACCCTCGAAGATGTTTTCAGTAATGTTCGTTTAATATGTGAACAACAAATAATTTCATCTAAAAATCAATTTTCATCGCTTCAAAAACTAACAGCAAATAAAACATTTGAAACAGTTAATGTATTGGGTCCAAACGCTGTTATTGAGCAATATTTAATTGACGTCAATTTTTGGATTGAATTAACTTGCAAAACAATTTCCAACTTTTTTATTTCTATTAATGCAGACAAATTATACAAAGATTTTGAATTATTGTTTAAAAATAAACATAGTTACATTGAATTAATAAAACTACTTCAAAATTGATAACTTTATTTTTCTTCCCAAACTCTATATCCATTCCAATTGTCAGGTTTTATGAAATTATTTTTTTCCATAAATTTCAAGATAGTTTGTGTTGGCCCATCTACCTCTCCCCATTTTTTTCTGCAGTCTTGCTGTAGTTTATCAAGAATATGTCTTGAAAATTGCCAGTTTCCAACTAAATAGTGTTTTAGCCCTTGGTTAAATCTTCTATTAAATCCATTAAATATATGCCCCCTCATATTTTTAATATTGCCATCTGTAAAAAGTTTGGAAAATACTCTTTCATTTATAGCATTTTGATTTTTCTCTGAGATATCTCTTGTAATTGAAACAGTTGATTTATTTAGTTCCGGATTGATATCAATTGTATAGAGATCTATTGGAGTTTTGCTTCCTTTAAGTGTAACGCAATCTATTTTCCTACAAAAGTGTTTCATATTTAAAGAAAGCATGTTGAACACTGAACCAGAAAACAGAATATAAACTCCATAATGTTTAGTTGCTTCCTCTAATCTTGACGAAAGATTTACATTAGGTGATAGATAAGAGGCATCAATTTTGTATTCGGAGCCTATTGCACCTTCAATTGCCCAGCCGTAATGCAATCCAAAACCAAGTTTCAAACCATAATTTGGGATTCTAGCCTGTATATCACTCCTTAAAGATATACTCTTTAATCGTGGACAATGTGATATTTCTTTGATAATTGTTATAAAAGATAAGACTGCAAGGTCCGCAAGTAATGTTTTTATTCCATCCCATCTATTATCGTCCTTCCAGACAAATAAAAATGCATCACCGACATTTTTGTTTGCAATACCACCATATTTACAAACAATGCTGTGGGAAATTTCTGCAATTTGATTTACAAAAGGCATAACATCTTCACCTAGTATCTCAGTGATATCTGTGAAGTTTCGAATATCACAGAAACCAAATATCCCAAATACTTTTTTTCCAGGTAATTTTACGACAATTTTATTATCCTTTAAATTCTGCACTATAATGTTAGCTCCTGCAGACCCAAGACCTACTGCAAGCAGCGCTCCAAGTTTTGAGAATGTTTCCTCTAACATATTATTAGAGTTTTTCTTAATTGAGTTATTAGTTTTTTTCGTATTTTGTGACATTTCAAGAGCTAACAATGGATTTCTAGCAATTTTCATAAGTGTTCCGTTAATTCTTCTAGTAATACTAAAAATATGTTTTTCTAACAACCCTTGAAAAACAAAAACAAACATAGAGAGCATCATTAATGT
Source organism: Cryptosporidium ryanae (assembly GCF_009792415.1). Lineage (NCBI taxonomy): Eukaryota > Apicomplexa > Conoidasida > Eucoccidiorida > Cryptosporidiidae > Cryptosporidium > Cryptosporidium ryanae. The sequence continues at coordinate 253,733 of NW_027125542.1, forward strand.
TAGCATTGTGATTCCAATAGTTAAACCTGCACCAAATTGAATCGTCGCACTCATGTCAAAAACTGCAGTTATTTTTTCCTTAAGATTGTCAGGACAAATATTGGAAGAGTTGGAAAAGGCTTCAACACCAGACCTCATACATATATAACTGGAATACTGTCTTAGTGATTGCCTTCTTATACTATTAAAGTTATCTGTTGGAATTAATGAAATGCCCTCCGTTAGAGCTGGAAGAGTCAAGACCTCAACAAACCAACTTGGAAATTTAGAATTTGTGATGATTGACATTGCATTTGTAATCACTTCCAAATTCGATTTAGGGCATCCTTCACATGTTGGATTATTGTTCAGAGTAAAGGGCGCTTGTATTGCGATTAGCCTCATCCAGTTAGAAGAATCGCCAATGCTATTTTCAAATACGAAATAACTTAACTCTAACATGTACGCATTAGGCCATGTTTCATCTCCAGGGTATTGGTTTCTGAGCATTGAAAGTTGAGTTAAGTTTTTAATTTGAGAAAAGGCAGAGCTGTTTATTTTTATCCATACTGAACAGCTCAACAATGGATATAATAATACGCAGATGATTATAATAACAAACAATCTATAATTTAATAACTGTGTCAGTGAGTTGCTATTCATGTTATTTTCATTGGTATTTTCATCTATTTCTTTCATAGATGTCTCATACTCACTTTGGTTAATATCAATATACTGGTCTTCCTTTTCAACATATTTTGAAATTTTTAAATATAAATCAGTGTTTGCAAATATCATAATAAACCTTATACATTGAATAACGGATGATATTAAATGTATTTGAAATTCTTCCCCAAATCCACGTATTTGTGAGAAAATATACAAACTATCAAAATTTTCTTCAGAAACGTTTATATTGGAATAATCTATTGAATGAAATGTAATCAAATGTGCTATTAGGGTTATAAGTGCAATAATATCAAATGTTAACAAGGTATAATTATATATTTTCTTTGAAATATTATATAGTATAATCTCGATTATCCTTGCAATTACAAGAAACACAAGTATTGGGTAGATAACTTTATCTGATCTGGAGTCAGTAAATAAAAATCTAACTTCATTTATTATCATCGTAATCATTGTCAATATTCCAAAAATTATTTTCAATACTTTGCTTCCTATTATTTTGTCAAGAAAAAAAAGCTTTTCATTATATTTTTCTGAAATAAATGTCATTTTACTTAATTATTATAAAAGAAAGTGTATATAATTAATATTATATGTGACTCTTGTTAATATAGTGGTCTTATCCTAATCATTTTTTTTTGTAATTTTTGTGCATGCACATTTACTCTGTCATTACTAGACTTTATACCCCCCACCAAAACAAATCTGTTACCGCCAAAATGTGTTTTCAACTTTGTTTCCTCCAATTCCATTTTCATTCTTCAGATGATCAACACTTAAGAATCCAGGAGCATTTATTTGTTGTTCATTTTATTAATGGTTTTACATTCAAACTTGGGATCAAACTACTATACTAATGGAGAAATTTCAATTAATTTTTCATTAGAGGATTTCAGCGAATTTGAAACGCTTTCAAAGAGTTCAAATAGTTCAATACAAAATTTCGAGAATTTTTTTGATGATGATCAGAGGGTTGGAAATTATTCATTTGTAGTTGGTTACAGGGATTCACTGTTGAATTACTCAAAAAAAAAAGTTAGTTTTGTTTCAAATATAAAAAAAAGGGTAGTTTCTGGAAGATCTTACAGTGATTCACCAGAAATAGAAAGCTATTCTGAGGAAAGTTGTTATTTGTCTGTTGGTAACTTTGAAACTTCAGAGAGGGCTTTAACAAAAAGTGTTTCTGAGAATTTTAGTGCTAATTCAAGATTTACTAAGAATTCAAAGTCTTATTACCCTAATAACAGAAATAATTATTTGAGTGTTGAATTTGGAAATAATTGCGAGAATAATCACTCTGACAAAGAACATGGTGAATCTTACAACTCTTCCAGCCCTATTCTAAGTTCTCACACAAGTGATAAAAACAATTCAGATGTGAGTTCCCCAAGTACTGAGAGGAAAATTCCAATAGTAGAAGGATATGGACCATTTATTCCAAGAAAATCAAAACAACCACCGCATATTATGTTAATAGTTCACGGAATTGGGAGTAATGAGTCAGCAATAATAAAAAATTGTGAAGAGTTTGTTCAGCAATTAGAGTCGGTAAAAGCCCATTGGTTTTGGGAGGTTGAAATTGATATTACCGTTGACGTTGTTGATTGGAAAAGCAAACTTGCATCTGTACAAGACCACACATTTGATCGCATCACTCTTCCGCAACACAGGGAAAACAGAATGATTTTAAATAAAACTGTTGGTGACGTAATGTACTTCATGGTACCGAGATATGGAGATTATATTATTTCAGAAGTAGCAAAACAATTAAATAGTAAAATTAAATATTATAAATCAAAATTTTCAGATAAAGCAAAAATAGTATTGATTGGACATTCTCTAGGAAGCATAATAGTATATGAATTAGTTACAAGACAACAGACTCGAATCACAAAATCAGAAATACCGAAGCTTGAATTTGAGGTTGATCACTTGTTTTTGTGGGGCTCCCCTTTACCAGCAATGCTTGTCATGATGTTCCCTGAATTTCTTCGTTCCGGACTTTCTTTACCTAAGGGACTTGCACCTATAGAATCAAGTGGGAGCTTTATTCTAAATAAATGTTCAAAACTTAAAATATATAACATTTTTCATCCATACGATCCTATTGCATTCAGGCTTGAACCACTATTGTATCCTAACCTAGATTCACTTCCAGATCCAATACTTTTGCCATATTGGAGAAACCTTTCCAAGAGAACATATCATCAATGGGATAAAGAAATGGAGAATGCAAGAAAAGCCCTTTATGAAGGTATAAGTGGTATTACTTCTTCAATATCTAACGCAGTACTTGGTGGGATACTTGGGTGGGGAGTTGGTGGCGACGAATATAAGTCTACTCTCCAAGTAAATGTTCTTCCTAAAGACCAAAAATTCAAGCAATTAAGAGATGAATCTGTTATTTCACGTTTTAAAACAAAGTTCTCAGCGGGGAGACAAAATACGGGCCTAAATAGTGTACCAAAGATGACTGAAATTAAGTCAAAGTTTCAAAACCACGAGGATGAGGAGGCAGAGAGAGTGCAGTTTTCGTTATTGAAGGGACAAGAGTTTCCAGAAGTTCCTATAAGAGTCGATTACCAGCTTCAGGAAGGAACAACGGAACACTATATTTCTTCACTAGCATTGTTGCAATCGCATTTCAGTTACTGGAAAAGTAGAGATTTAAGTTTTTTCACATTATGGAAAATAATTGAGAATTTCGAACCGGTAATTTCTCATGAAGATTACAAAGTTGCTATTGAGCAACTTAAACATGAACAGGCAGATTTAGACAATCTAAACTCTTATTCAGATATTTCTGATGAATCATACGATAATTCTGATTCAAATTAAGATTCTAATGCTAGTATATATTAAATTATTAGACATGCTCATTCTATTTAGAGCATTGAAATTTCTAGTGTATTCTAATGTAACTAGAATTTTCTACAGCTTGTTGATAGTGGTCTCTCATTGGGACTAGCCAAGTGAAGCTCGTTGCAAAGAAACGAGGAAGGAAGTTTAACCTAACAAAATAAATTATTGTTCTCTTCCAATTTTGTTTTGGTTGTTGTGGGAAACAATCACCCTCAAAAATAGCTCTTCTTTTTTCGTCCTCTGTGTAAAATGATTCTATAATTGAGGTGATGTGATCGGCGAACTTCGGATATAATCTATAATCTTTAAAGTAGTACAGAGCAACAATAATTCCAACAATAACGAATATTAGTGTTAATAAAAATCTAAATATCGGATCAATAACATAAATATATAACAATCCACGATTTCTGTAATTTTTATTCTGATTTCTTCTAATTGTTGGCTTCGGTATTGCTATTTCTTCATTTATTATTTTAATTGAATTGTTCGTCAATTTGCATCCTGCTGAATTTGCCTCTTGACGACAATTCTGTATGCATGTATTAAGCTCTGAAAGGTTCATAGGTGTAATACCACCTGTCTTAGCTTGAATTAGCTTTAATCCGTTTTTGCACCTCTCAATACACTCTCTAAATCCATTAATTACATTTCGTTCACATTCTTGGTTAAGAATGGTATTTTGGTCAGTCTGATTATTTTGAAAATCAGAATCTGCAGTTTCATCTGTTTTCTTGGTTTGAATTAAGTTTTTTTGAACTTTATCACTTTCTATGGATTTCTTTAATTTTAGTACCTTATTTTCAGCTTTTATGCCTTCATCTATATTAGTCACATTCTTCCTTCCAAAACTGAATGGGAATAGATTGAAATTAGGCTTTAACGTTGATTCGTTTTGAGGTTTTTTTACTTTCTTGGAAGTTTCTCTCCAAAAATATTGTTTTAAGTTTAAAAATTTGTCATTTAATGATGATTTCCCTTGTTCTTTCATCGAATTAACATTTAGTCTTGATATTAAACCACTTAGACTCTCGTGCATCCATGAATTATTTTTTTTTCGCTCCTGTTTAGAGAATGATGTTATTTCATTAAAACCTTCAAATATATTAGCGGAAGTTAAATTGTAGTTCCCTGTAGGAATAAAACCATTTACTGCATCTACTCCAAACCAAGAATTAGTACTGCTCGAATTGTTATCTATCAATATTTCTGATTTCACAAATTCAATGAAAATGGTTTTAAAAGATACAAGAAAAAATATAAAGATTATGTGATAAATAAATGATTTAAACATTGTTACTAAAGTCGATTCAACTATTAAGGAATGTGCTTCCTAAATCCTCAATATCCCTTGTATTTGGTGGTAGCATGCAAACACTTTTTACCGCTTTCCATTTCAACAACCAATTTTAATTAAATATTTCCACAAATAAAGGGGATATTTTTAGATCAGGTATTAGGAGTTCAAATTTAAGACAGCTAATATTTATTCTTATTATGTATTTATTGTTCCGTTAAACTATCTTAGAATATGAGTCTTGATATCAATACCTTTAGGTATATAGCAGAAAAAAGCTAATTTTCAAATTTTTTCCTAATTATATTAGCTGCTTCAATAATATCAGACAGTACACCTTTCGGTGAGTTTTTTTTAATTTTCGTTTCAGATTTCATTTTTTTAATATTACTATCATTAGTTTTCTTCTCAACTTTATCTCCCATCATCATCTTCATGAATTCATTAAAGTCAATGTAACCATCTTGGTTGGTATCGACTTCTTTTAGCAAAGAGTTGATAGTTGATTGTTCAAATGCTTCTTGGATGAATCTCACATTTAATACTCTACTGAGTTCTTGTGGAGATATCTTTCCATCCATATCAAGATCGAATACTTTAAATGCAGCTTTACAGAGAGATTCTTGTTCATATAACTTATGGTCAATTGATGCTGCTATAAATTCTGTATAATCTATTCTACCATTCCCATCCGTATCAAGCTCCATTAAAAGGACATCTATATCATCCCCCAATTGGGAAATATTATAAATTTGGTGCAACGCACTTCTTATTTCACTTATTGTTAATACACCATCTCCATTTGTGTCTAAATTGGTGAATAGTTTCTGTAGAGCACCAATATCAGCATCATTTAGATGATAAGCTACACATGTCAATGCTAACTTTTTCAGTTTGCTTTGTCTTTGAAAATCCCTGAACTTTGCAAGTAACGAATCACAAACATCATTTGTAAATAAAGAAGCCTCGTTAGTATTCGGAGTTATGGTTAAAGATTTAATCCATGGATGATTAAGGGCGTCATGTGCATTTATCCTTTTATTTGGATCAATAGTTAGTAACCTCCTTATTAAATCTTTGGCTGAATCTGAGATGTATTTCCAGCTGTTGTGTTCAAAGGAAAATTTGCCGATTTTAACTTTCCTTAAAATTTCTACATTGTCCTTTCCATGAAACGGTGGATAACCACATAACAAAATGAAAAGTATAACGCCTGCGCTCCAAAGGTCACACAGCTTGCTATAACTTCCGTTTAATACCTCTGGAGCTACATAATATGGGGTACCAACAACAGAAGTGAATTTATGTGTTTTTGGACATTTTGCTGCAAAACCCCAGTCAATAACTTTTAATAAAGAATTAGGGGATGAGTCGGAGAAAAGTAAATTTTCAGGTTTTAAATCTCTATGCATAAACTCATTTGAATGACAATAAGCTATTGCACTAAGTACTTGTTTCATAATTAACGCAGCATATCTTTCCGAAAAATGACCACGTTTTATTATTCTATCAAACAATTCTCCACCAGTACAAATTTCCATAACAAAGTAAAGGTAGTTGCTATCCTCAAAAACTTCAAATAATTTGATAATATTTGGATGGTCAAGACGCTTCATTATTAATATTTCCCTTTTCAGACGATTAATATTTTCAAGCTTTGGTTTAAGAATAATTTTAACTGCCCTTTGAGTGCCAGATCGTTTATCTACAGCCTTTACAACGGAACCATATGAACCCCTTCCTAAATTTCCCAAATTCAGTTCATAAAAGTCATTTATATTCTTGTTTATGAGTGCGTATTCTTGAATAAAACATGTTCTGTCGAATAAACCCGATTCCAATCTTACTTTTTCATAATTTTTTGTGTTAGTGTCTATTGAAGTTTCACCTTTTGGAGTATTTATTTCCGGAGTTGATGAAAAACCCGGATAATGATTATTTTCTTTTATTTTATCAAGTTTATAATTTATATTAGCATCAACGAATGATTTGCTCTGTATGATTAACCCCCTGTTTACTTGTTCTTTACCGCTAATCTTTCTTGGATCTTGATACGGTTCATTTGGATGGAGCTTATGCTGTAACTCACCTGCACATTTTGTACACATTGCAGCATAAACTTTGTTCTCAAGATTTCCATCAGTTATTGACTTTTCTATTGAATTTTTCTCTTTTTCTGTAATTTCACAACATAGATCTTCATTTTTTTCCAATTTTATATTGATGTTTTCAAAAGTGTTTTGAATTAAGGGTACCATTTTTGTTCCTTCACACACAATTTGTTTATCTGAAACATTGTCAATATTTGGCATTCTAAAATTAAAAATTCAATTTTGATGCTATACTTATTTTCAGGGTTTTGTTAAAGGCGAGTAACTTAAAACCTAAAAATCAAATACTGATTGTTCGACATGTTATCCTAGAGTCTTGTCCTTTTAGGCGGTAATACAGGGGTCCGGACTTTTTTTTTAGTTCGGGTATGTGCATTTCATTTGATCATATGAAAATTCATTTCTCAGGCACATGAAGGGAAAACAAAGAGAGGTGTATGTAAATATTAACTAAAAATTCAATTAAATACTTGATAATAATCACAGAGACTAGTTGATATCATAAAAATGTAATTATGCTATTATTGTAAATAAAAATAATAACTAAATTCATAAATTAAATGACCTGCGGTTAAAAATTTACAAGTGTGTTTGGTTTCTGGAGAAATAAATAACAATTAATTTGCATATATTATTGCCACAAAACATACATTTTAAGATTTTTAGGCCTTTTCTTGGATTAAGTCATCATCGGACTTTCTTGTCCTAATTCGGTTTGGATTATTAATTAATAAGTTAATTGGAGCAACAAACATTATTAATGAAGCTACCACATAGAACAGATGGAAATAAAAATACTTTGATGGTGAAAGATTACTGTACATAAGTGGTATTGCAGTATAAATGAACCCAACTGGAGCAGTTGTTAACGCCATTAGGAAATTAATATTCGAGAATCCAAAGCATTCAGCCAAGTAGCAATATGCCGTCGAGTATATGCAACTTGAATATGTAAAAAATATGAAAAAAGAGATGATCCTCATATAGTGTGACAGGTTAAATAAAAACAAAAATGATACGGTTATACCGAGAGTATTTTGTAGCAAAATCCCATTTGAAACACCTATTTTATCCATGATAAATCCATTAGTCAATGAGAATAAGAAGGAAAAGCACTGTAATGTTGAAAAAATAGACATTTGCCTTCTTACAAGTGTTATATCAACATTTCCTGTCTCAAAAAGAAAAGTATCGAGGCATGCTTTAATTGAGTCAGATCTAAACACTGTTAAAGTAAAGTAAGGTAGCAACAGAATAAAAAACGATGAGCATAGTTGTTCCTTAAGTGGCTTGTAATGAAGAGAAGGATAATTATTCGTATTTTCGGTTTGAGAATCTGGGTTTGTGTCGCTGTTTATTGGTAAAATTTTCTTAAATGAATCCTTTGGTATTAGAACAATAGCAATTATTGCTAAAGTCCCACAAATTAAAATAGAATAAATTGATAAAATTACTCTTAAGCTAATACCAGAATAATTATGTAAGTGATAAATGAAATAAAATACAAATGCAGATACATCTCCCATTGTACTTAGAATTGATATTATTTGGTTCTCATGATTTGGAAATAGATTAGTAATTGAAACTACACTGTTAAAGATAGGACCTTGCGGAATACCAATTAAAATAAATCCAAGTGGATACAGTGGGAAACCAGAGTTGCTAACACAAAAAATCAGAATACCTGAAATAAACATAAGTTGACCTATTAAACCAGTGAGTTTTGGACCTATATTATCAAATATTTTTCCACCACCCAAAATAGAGAGAATGATATTAGGTGCCATAATACCTGCTGTCCAGCAAGAGGTAATATAATTATCTTGCGCCTTACATTTTGCTCCAGATGGAAGCAATTCATAGTTATTTTGATCACAAAGCCATTCATACGCCCCTAGTTTGATCATAATAAACCTAATACATATGCTTTGTTGGATTGCAGATGTTGTTAGACAACAAAAAATGCAATATATTGCCAATAAAACATAGCGGTTAATACCATAAGGTGTAGCTTGTCTCATATTTTTTTAGTGATGGAGAAGATGTATGATCCTTTTTTTTCTATTCTGCCATTTTATTCTAGAGCCTCTAAATTGTAAAACAGGACTTGAAAAATACGTTCAAAGCGCCAACAAATATTGCCGCCGATTACTTTTAGGAAAAGCTTTCTATTCATCGTTGTCCCACTCATTATTTTCGTAAGTATATCTTAATTTTTTTCCTGTCACATCTTAAAACTTGGTTTAATCTGGTTACTTACATCCTTAAATTTATTTAGAAGAAAATTTATGAGTTTTATATTAGTTAGTGATGTATTGGAAGTTTTCACAGTTTCTGTTTAGAAGCAAATAGTGACTCTTATTTTAATAAGAAGTGCTAGATGAATTATTTGAGTTTGACTAGCAGAAATAGTAGTTTGTTTACTTTAAATTACATTGTTAACTATATTAGCTTCAATGTAGTTTATAATGTTTTATATGTGAAATGTAATAGCCTTTCCAAGGAAAAATATTTTAGAAGATGTATTTCAAGTGAAAGTAATCCATATAAAGTGCTCGGTATTTCAAATAGGTCATCTCATGAAGAGATTAAGAAGAAGTTTTGCGAACTTGCAAAGAAATATCATCCTGATTTGAATCCATCTATTGAGTCAAAGAATGAGATGAGTAAAATACTCAGGTAAGTGAATCACTACAAAAAAAAAATTTAATCATTTCTTTAGTGCTTACGAAATATTGTCTGACCCTGTTAAAAGAAAAAAATATGATGAATCGAGCAACTTGACGAGTGGCAAAAATTTTCACTTTGATTCAAATATTAGATTTGTCGATGATGCATGGATATTTAATTCATTTAGAGATCATATAAATCTTATGAAGTTCTTTGGGAATTTTGCATCTAGAAATAATTTTTATAGGACAAATTTTATGGGAAGTAACATTAATCATTTTATAGAGATTGATTTTTTTGATGCTATTAACGGGGTTTCACATGTGATTAATACAAATTTAAAATTCAGATGCAATAAATGCGATGGGAATGGGTCAATTATGGGATCTTCATTCTGCCCTTATTGTAAGGGTATTGGAATTTCAATAATGAAAAAAAAATCGCTGACTATTTATTCTCAATGTGAAAATTGCAGTGGAGTTGGGTATATTAAATTAAAATGTAGGTATTGCAATGGTGCTGGAGCCATATCAAAACCAAAGAAAGTAAGTTTGGTAATACCAAAGGGAACAAAAACAGGAAAAGAAATTAGAGTTATTGGAGAAGGTAATTACGGCCCAGGAGGGTATGGTGATTTAATTGTAATAGTTAATGTAATTCCTCATCCAAAGATTAGATGGATAAATAATGATGTTCATGTAAATATCAACGTTCCATTAAAAACCATTATTTTTGGGGGTGAAATAAGTATTCCAAGCATCAGAGTTAGGGATAAACTTTTAAAATTATTTATCCCTCCCAATACGAACCCAAGAGTTCCATTTGTTCTGAAAAAGAAGGGACCTCCAATATATGGAAGTGAAGATTTTGGAGACTATATAATACATTTCTCCGCAGAAATTTCGGAGAAAGATATTATCGAAAAAAATATGTGTTTATCAGGAACGAACAACAACATAATAAACTCTGCAGAGAGCAGGAAATCTGAGAATAAAAAAACAATCCACTTCAGATATAACTTAGTTTCTAAAGTAGGTAAAATTTTTAACAGGTTAATTGAAAAATTATATTAGATATTTCAAGTTACTTATTAGGTCTAATACTTTTATATTGAAAAAATATCATTACTCGTAAAAACCCACAATTTTAGAGTCTTTCTATTTAAGGCATTAATGATTATTTTTTTTTTATCCCCCACCCACTAATTCAACGATCTTATGTAAAAAAAAAATACATGTTTATAGGATAAATAAATTATAAAAATTGTTTGCGCAAATTTTTGTTGAGTTTAAAACTCGTAGATGACAGTATGTTTAAAAAATACACCGATATGTGCAGATAGTAAAAACACTTTATTTTTTTAATAGACAAGATCTATCAGCTGGGAGAAGTACCTTTATTTTTCGATTGCAATTTCAAGTAGATTAAAGGAACTTGAGTGTTTATGGAGGCAACCACAGAGTGACATGTCACTTATTAATTGGTACATAAAACAAGTTTTAGGTAGTGTAAGTGATTAAATACGAAATAGCATACAGTAACATTATTTTTTAGAACGATCCTCAAAATATTCAATTTGGAGAGACTTCATTTGAAGAATACAGTTTAATGATTTCAAAAGCAATTGAAGATGGAATGATTCAGGTAAGTGTCCTTTTTAATAAATGTGTTAAATAAAGATTTAAATGAATAAAAAATAGGTTGTAGGTTCATACCAAGATCCTATTGACGGCGTAAATGTTAGACTCCTAAAATCTAATAAACTTTTCTTTCCTGAAATTTGGTCATAAGCAGGCAAATTTTCACTCTTAATTCTTAAGCGGTCGTTTTATAGACGTCATGGAATTAATAGTCTGAAGAGCCACATAAATTGAAAAAAAAGTAAATGTTCTAATGTTTATTTCACATAATTCAAATGAATAACTATCCTGCTGCTCAACAGGTATATTTCTCAACTCATAATGCTCTACGTGCAGGTGAAAATGAGGTTCAGAAATTTATATTATATATTGATGAATTGAGGGGAACAAGAAGAATTTTATTGTCAATCTATCCCTTTTATGATTGTCAAATGGTTAAAAGACTAGTTATTAAGTACTTAGGTCTTCCAGAAGGAACAAGCATTCGGGATGTTCAATTGTTTTATAGAGGAGTTGAAATTCCGAACGGCAGGTTCATGCATATTTTTGAAAAACAAAAGTATCCCTTACATTATTCATTGAGAATGAACGAATCTGATTTTGGGATTAGAAGTACCGGAATTAAATGGTCAGAAAAAATACAAAAACTAGTAGTCGAGGTAAAGTTAGCAATGCAAAGAAATGTCCACCCAAGGCTTACATTGGACGGCACTGGAGCCACGTATCGTATGTACAATGCAAAAGGACAAGTAATAGCAATGTTTAAACCACTTGATGAGGAGGCATTTTCACCTAACAACCCTAGAGGATATCAAGGAAAATTGGGACAGCAAGGCTTTAGATCAGGGGTATTATCAGGTGAAGGGGCAAGTAGGGAGGTTGCTACTGCAATCTGGGATGCATATTACCACAACTTTGCAGGTGTACCGGATACAACTTTATTGGAGGCTTGCCATGAGGCTTTTAACTATAGTTCTTGGAGCAAAGTTACTTTGGAATGGGGAGATATATTTGAAAAAAACAATTCTAAAATAAATGAAGATATAAGTGTAAATTGGAAGTTAGGTGCATTTCAGGAGTATATTTCTACATCAGAAACGGTTGGAAATTTTAACCCCTCTATTTTCAGTATTAGAGATGTACATAGAATTGGTATACTAGATATATGTTTATTTAACCTAGACAGAAATGATAGCAATATTCTTGTTCTCCCGAATCCTCCAAATTACTCTGCAAAAATAACCAATAGTTCATCTAATAATATTTCAAACAGCCCTTATGAACACCCACTAAGTACTCCCGATGGAAAAAGGACCAAGTATAAGCTTGTTCCAATAGATCATGGACTTTGCCTACCTGATGTTTTAGATGTTGCCCAATTCGATTGGATCTGGTATGATTGGCCACAATCTAAAATACCATTCAATAGGTCAGAATTAAAGGTCATAAAGCATATGAATCCGGATGCTGATGCAGAGAGATTGAAAAGAAAATTACTCATTAGAAGTGAGTGTTTAAGAAGCATGCAGGTTTCAGTAAGGTGGCTAAAATTAGCAGCTTCTATGCATCTGAATTTGTTTCAAATCGCTGGTTTTCTTTGTAGAGAGGATTTAGAGATTCCCTCATTTATGGAGCAGTTAATTCAGCTCAGTTTACAGCGTTGTTACAGAGCATTCGACGCAGCATCTTTTGTTTCATCAAATAGACTCGGTTATTTACATATTGACTTGGCAACATCTGCAATACACATATCTAGGAAATCTGTCTCTGAAACAAAATTAGATGTGAATAATTCAAATTGTCTCGAAACTAGACCACCAGCTTCAGATGACAGTTCAATTGCATCTTCAATTGAAGACTCTAGTTATTCATCCTCTGATGACTCTGTGATAAAAAGCAAGTTGTGGAGGTCATGTAAAAGTAAGAGAACTCAAAATAAATCTCAAGATGAACAGAATTCGGAAAACACACTCGAAATTGGACCAAATGAGAAAAGCAGTTCTCCCAGCTTTCAGAAAGGCTGTTTAGGTGGAGTTACTAGAAATACCGCTTATAGAAGCCAACTGTTGCTTGGGATGGCTCCTCAAAATACGACATGGGTATTGCTAGATAGAGAGAACAAGCCAATACCAATACAATGGGGCGACAAACACTTTGAGCGTGTTTTCTTTGAAATCCTAGAAAAAGAGATGAAGCACTCCCTAGTTGAAAAACATCCGGACTGGGAAGAGTATCCCTATTTTGGAGACGAACTACATGTTGAATAAATTATCAATTGCTATACAACAGAATAATGCTAGTATATATAGTTTTATTTTTTCCTCCTAAATATTGATTTTGGGGATACAGTAAATTATTCGCCTCAATTACGAAAAGTAGCTTAGAGGAGACTTTTTTTTCGATAAAACAGCTGCTATTCCTTCTACAAAGTCTTCGTGACATAGTACAGTTGCTCCTCTTCTTAGAGCTGTCATTCCTGCTTCAACACAGACGGCTTTAAGTTGTGCACCGTTAAAGTCATCGGTAGATCTAGATAGTTCTTGGAAGTTCACATCTTCTAAGTCAACATTCATCTTCCTACTATGTATTTGAAGTATTCTAGATCTCGCTTCCTCATTTGGATGTGGTAGTTCAACTTTTCTATCAAGTCTACCAGACCTTAGAAGAGCGGGATCAAGTGTGTCAGGCCTGTTTGTTGCTGCAATGACCTTTACACTATCGTCTGAACTAAATCCATCTAGTTGATTAAGAAGTTCAAGCATAGTTCTCTGAACTTCACGATCACCACTATGCTCACTATCGAACCTTTTCATTCCAATTGCATCTAATTCATCAATAAAAATTATGGATGGAGCTTTCTCACGTGCAATTTGGAACGCATCTCTAACCATTTTGGCACCATCACCAATGAACATTTGGACAAGTTGGGGTCCTGCAAGTTTTAAAAATGTTGCTTTGGTTTGTGCAGCGCATGCACGGGCTAAAAGTGTTTTACCAGTACCTGGTGGCCCGTACATTAAAATACCCTTTGGAGGTTTAATTCCAATTTTCTCAAATCTCTCTTTGTGTGTCATTGGTAACACAATTGCTTCAACTAATTCTTGTATTTGTTTATCTAAACCTCCAATATCTGAGTATTCCTCCATTGGTTTCTCATCAACTTCCATAGCCTTTACTCTCGAATCATATTCAGGGGGCAGCTTGTCCAAAATAAGATAGCTATCCTTATTCACACCTACCAAATCTCCTGGTTTAAGTTCAGACTCTGGAACTAACCCTATTACTGGAAGAAAAACTGTTTGTCTCGACGAAGTTTTAATGACCATACATTTTTCATTTTTATCCCCATCGAATTCAACTCCATCACCTTCGTTCTCTTGATTTCTAAAGTCTAGAGATTCCACCACATTAGCAACTAAATATGGAAGCTGTTTGTTGAGTTTAATCTTTTCGGTATTACTTCTAATTCTTTCATTCATTTGTCCTAATTCGTGTCTTAAACGATTACTTTCACTCTTCATCAATCTAATCTCACCGTCTAGTAATCTGATTCTAGATTGTAACTCTGGAACACTCAACACTTTCACACTTTCTATAGCGTCCTCCGATGACCAGTTATCTGTGCCTTCTTCCATTGACATCTTTCATCCAACTCACCTCAGAACTTAAAAGAAAAACAAGATCCTAAAATAACTACTCCCCTCTCCCACAAGGAAATTTATTTGTAGCCGCCTATAAACAGAATTTTTTTATCTTACTTGTCTATATTGTGAATTTTGTAATTGAGAAAAAAACTAAGACTCGGTATCAAACAGGTTCTAACAAATATAATACAGTTTAATGTAAACGCTTTTATATTATGATATAACAATTTCCTCATTCTAACACTATTTATTGTTAAATTTGAGGGATGACTTTTTTTCCAAGGATTTATCACAAGACTTTTATTTATTCGTGCATTTTTCTGTCTTTAGTCAGTGAATAAAAGAATTTTTTTGGTTTGTGAATGCCTTTTGTTATATAGTTGTCTAATGAAATTCTCAAAAAATTATCTCTTCATTTTGTCTAACTGTGAAGGTGATAAATATTTGGTTTTTAGTGCCTCTAAAGTTTCCTCGAAATGATTCTGACTGTTAATAAAGTTCATTAGTTTAGTAATAAGAAAACATATCAAATTTCTTTTGGCAGTTTTTCCCGTGTGGGGGTTGAGGTACCCAAAGTTAAATAAAACAATTCAGAACGATATAATCGGAGACTATACAAAGTAGTTTCGAGTTGAGAGGCAGTCTGTACTAGTATCAAATACAATGTCTAGAAAGGAAACTTAGAAAAATTAATATGACTCAGCAATTTAATTAACATAAAATCATATAAAAAATGTGATGACTAATAATTTCGTATAATCAAGTATTATTTATTATTAATTATTGGATTTAAGCGATATAAATACCTGTAAAAGTTGTTAAATTATTTATAAATAGATATATTAGGCATTACAAGTTATAAGAGTGTCTTGGTAAAGAAACTGATTAATACAGTATAAAGAAATATAATTGCATTATTAGTAATAGTTTCGAGGAATAACATTAAAGTAATAGATAGATAAAGGATGTGAGTATAAAACCTGTCTTGACTAGATTTGTTTATTTATTCTTTTAAATCGTCAAAATTCCACTGATTTCACCTTTTTAAATTAAATTGTATACGAAAGAAAACACGAATCTCGAAGCGCTCTGTGGTAGTGGCGCTTAGAAGAACTTTGTCGTAGAGTAGGATGATGTCTTCACTAAATGTCGACATAGACAATAAGGTTGCGAGGGAGTTTTTTCTTTGTTAAGGTAAACATTATTTATAGACACTCATATGATGCAAAGTATCCATATCAATCTTATTTTCCTGTGCTGAAAAAAATGGAATAAGTGCTGGAATTACCGGCTGATGAGTGTAAGATTGATTGTGACCTTAATTTATTAGTTTAAATATTTGATAATTCAGCTCGTAAATGTATGTAAATGTTCAAGGTTATTCCAATAAAATTTAGAGTAAATTTTGGCTTAAATTAATGAAGAAGACTTATCTTTTTTATTACGATAATACAAATGACCCTTTGCCATCACTTCTATTACCTTATTATATTTCTAATAGATTCCTTATAAATATATTCAAGAAAGGATTTATTATCTCCATAGGTTTATTATGAATTTGAGCATTCATCAATTTAGTTATTAAAAAGGATTTATTAATTAAAAGACTACTCAAAAGACATACTTGGTACGGGACCATGGTAAAAGTTTGCACTAATTACTATTATTTAAGCATGAGGGTTACTTGTCATCAGTCGAGAATGGAGAGAATAATAATATCAAAAGCTTCATTCAAAAGCCATGACTTTAGGAAATGTCGGATGAAAGGAAAAAACAGTTCTTTAAGGTACACCATTGTAGTTGTCTTATTATAATCAGGACCTTAATGCTATCTTTTCAGGAAAACTGCGATAATATAGTTTATATTGCATATTATCGGGGCTATATTTATTCATCCAATATCAATCCAGATATTATATATAAGGTTTTTGTTTTCTTAATTGATTTTAAATTATTCGTTTCTTTTTCTCTATTTAGACGCTTTCTTGCGACCGTCTTCCACTTTATGATTACTCGTAGTTGACACATGGCGCTCTGCGTTCTCCTCATATTTAGTCGACAAAGTTTTCATTAACTAAAAGAAATAAAGAAAGATGGAGTTAGTTAATCTTCCAAAAAGACAATGGTATCCTATTCGTGACAGTTCTGTGAGCTTTGAGATGACGTATCCTCAAAATGTCTCATTGGTACAGACCGTTTCTACTTTACAATGTAACCGTGAATATATAGTACATATGTTCTCTGAAATTCCAAGAGTTATACTACTAGAATCAGGCACTCACTGCTATGAAGAGTTGAATAACAACTCTAATTGTAGCAGCAAACTAGCAGGTCTTGGGATGGAGAACTTTTCTCTTTCACAAATGTCAAATAACATAGTTTATACCACCGGGAATAACATTTCAATAGTGAACATACAATCAGACAAAATAAGTACAATTTTAACTGGTGAATTCAGATGGAAAAATGTTTTATTCAACCCTGTAGATGACCGTTTCTTTGTCGCTTGGAGTGAGAACAGTGTATATATTTGGAACAGATACACGTATGAACTTAATTTAATGCAAGCTGAGAATCAAAATCCGGCCGCTTCGAAGTCATCTCAAATTCATAGTATTGGATTTTCCAGTTTTATAAGAGCATATTATCCAAATAGTGTGAATATTTCTAACTGCAATTTTGTTGGAGATTATGTTGTTATTTTCACTAAAAAAGGACTTTATGACCTAGTTTCACTAGATTTGGCTCCTGGAGAATATTTTAGAAACTTTGGAACCAAATCTATAATTGGTAAAAACGATTTATTACTTGATGTTGTAGTATTTCCTAATTCCAAATCAACAGAAGGTTCTAACTCAATAGAGAAGTTTCTAATTTCTACTTTGTCAGTTAACAATGGTATTTATAAAGTAGAACTTTTATTTCTCCCAATCAATCTTGAGAAGGATTGCATTAGTGTGCAATCAATAAATATTCACATTTCAGAAGAAAATAAGTGTGTTTCTCAGCACATAGCCAATTTCATTAGTCCATTTTGGGGTGACTACATTGCAATACATATTTTTAATCAAATTGTGATCTTTTCAATGAGCAACGACTTTTTTATTAATGGTGTTTATTTGTTTCCATCTAGAATTTTAGAAACTGCAGCATTCCGTCCTCCAAGGAATATTTCATGGATAGACATTGGAGTAGAAGTTGATAAAAAAAAAGTGATAGGGAAGCAGCCTATAGAAGTTTTTGTCTCTAATATTTTTGGTGGTTTAGAATCGATAATTGTTCCCTCTTTAAATCAAGTTGATACTAATAATACTGGAGATGACTTTGGAATTTTAAATGGTATCAATTCAAAACATTGTGAAATGGGAAATATTATTGAATCAAAGAATGATGTAACTGACGACTACTACTCGGCATTAATATCAAATTCCTGTCTCAAAGTTGATAAAAATCACACACAAAGCAGTAACAGATCTCAATGCGGCAATAATAGATCGGATATTTTATCTTCATTGTTCGGAACTCTGAATTTGAACGAAGAAGAAATTGAAAATGGAAAGCAAAAGTCAACAACATGTGTGAACTGCACTGTGGAAAGTAATATTAACGACATAAAAGATAAAAGTGAACTATTGACAAGGGATATACAAATTATTCTACAAGACTTTGCCGATAATATTAAAAATTCATTTTCTGAGATAATAAACGAAAAAATTTTCCCAATAGAAGAAAGTATTCGAGAGATGAAGTTGCTTATATCTGAAGTCTATGGAGTAAATGACAAAAATAAGAGCACTTTAAATTTGTTGAAAAAATTGGAACCATTAATTAACGAGCAAAATAATAAATTCATGAAGAAGATTGAAACTGTCGATAACAAAACAGAAAAAATATTGAGGGAATTTAAAAATACCAACGAAAAACTCAATAAGATAAATAAGAATATTGATATCAAGAATGAAAGTTCAATTGAAAACTTTACAAGGGTTATTGCAGATTCATTTGAAGCCTTAACAAATGTTGTTTCAGAACTACAATTAACAATTAACAGGTTTGAATCGAATGTAAACAGTTCTCCTTTAAGTGGTTTACCTTCTGATAGTAATGGAGTTTCTAATAAATCAAAACATAAGGAGATTGAAGCTCAAATAGAAGATGCTCTTAATCAAAAGCAATATGATCGTGCATTTGCTATTGCAATATCAACTGATCAAGCTGCAATAACATCTCAATCTGAAAAAGGGTATTTTCACAACGAAGAATGTTGGGTACTTAATCTCTCACAGAAGTTTGATCCGTGTGTTTGGTTAGACAGCGAACCATTACCAATAAGTTATCCCGTAATTTTGGGTATATCCAAAATATTAAGTGACACTGTTCCATGTTTGATTGTTTCACTTAAAGACTTGTCTGGAATTGCACAACAGACCGGAATTTCAGATATGAAAATGAGAATTCTTTGGATCAAAGAAACAATACATTGCTTTGAACCATTTACTGATGCACTAACACCTGAAGACATCATTCAAATACTTAACGAGATATCAGAAACTATGAATAAGTGTGTCAATTTAATAAATACATTTTCAGACAACGAAAAGCATTCTAGTTGTAACGTACCATTATGTTTTACTGACAACTCTATATTGAGCGATATAACAAGCATATTAAGACAAATTAGAAGGATCACTAGGAATATCACATCTAATATGAAGTAGCCAAATAATTTTATTAAAACAATACCCCTTGTGTTAACATTCTATAAACCTCACCACCCGCCTGCCGTTGTTTATAAACCTCATTTCCAGGGTAATATGTTTTCAACCTGGCTCTATCGGTATTCTCATAAGGTAGTCGTTGACAGTAGTTACCGGTTTGTTGGCGTCAGTTTCGACTTGAAATGGCGTTTGATGACCGGTTTTATTTGTGCTTGTGTCGTGTTCAAGTGCGGTGGTGTTCACGTCATGTTGGGCCTGCGTTGCACGCATGTTCTCGAGGTGTTGTATTGTTATGGTCTCCATAGGCTTTTTGTGTTAGAGTGTTTGTAGTATGACCTTGAGTTGACGTTTTCAGTGTACGTGGAAGATGTTAAGTCTGCTGTCGAAAAAAGTTGGCTGATCGTTTTCCATGTCTTGTGAATTTTGTTTACTCGAGGCGTACGACGTTCAGATGTTTCGTAACCAGTGTTGACAGAGGGGTGGTTTGATCGCTCTGGTGTTCAGGTTGGCGGGATGTCTGGAATGTAGCTCTATTACTTTCTTAAGTTGCCAGCCGCGGTGTTCTACATGTCAATGTCCGGCTGGAAAGTGATTCAGAACAGGTCAAAGTTGTAAGTGATATTATAGTCGCTTTTTTTGTTCATGTTCGTTAATCACTTGTTTGTTTCAACGACTTCAATGACTCTCTGTGACCAGAGGTTTTTGAATTTCGCTTTGACCACTTGACATTTTGTTATGTCGCGTTTGGTTGAATTGCTCATGGTTGTTTGCTATTTTTTGAATCATTTGTGGATGTGATTTGACCAGGACATGAGGTGTCTGTGTTTGGGACCCCCACCGGTTTCTGCGTGGCACTTCGGCTTGGTTTTATCAGTTCCCTGACTTCATGGTGTTAGCTTCTCCTTGACTTTCGACCAATTCGTTATGATAGTAACCTGGTTGATCCTGCCA